>NW_027642640.1:0-247500 GCF_032717465.1 Coenobita brevimanus | reverse complement strand
AGTATATACTGTATGTGAACGATCTCTCAGAAAATCTTAACGACTGTGTGTTAGTGCAATATGCTGATGACACTCAGTGTCTTCACAGTGGCAAACTAGATTCTCTTCAGGATATATTGCACAAAGCAGAGCAAACCTTGAGTATGGCCAGGGAATATTTTCTTAAAACGGTCTTCTTCTGAATACCATTAAAACGCAATGTATCTTTTTAGGTCCAGGCCAATGATCTCACTAATACCACCTAACACTACTGTTGGATTTGGAGACACAGTAGACCCAGCGCTTATGTACAAAACTTAGGTATATATATGGATTGCTGCATGACCTTTGCTAAGCACGTTAATGAACTTAGCAAAAGAGTACTGGTCATATTAATATATATTAACAGGATAAAAGATGGCTTTGACAAAGACACTCGACACATCATAGTGCAGGCACTGGCCCTAAGTATGTGGCACTGCAGGCACTGGCACTAAGTATACTACGGTAGTGTCATATGTGGCACTGCAGGCACTGACCCTAAGTATACTACGGCAGTGTAATATGTGGCACTGCAGGCACTGGCACTAAGTATACTACGGCAGTGTAATATGTGGCACTGCAGGCACTGGCACTAAGTATACTACGGCAGTGTAATATGTGGCACTGCAGGCACTGGCCCTAAGTATACTACGGCAGTGTAATATGTGGCACTGCAGGCACCGGCACTAAGTATACTACGGCAGTGTAATATGTGGCACTGCAGGCACTGGCACTAAGTATACTACGGCAGTGTAATATGTGGCACTGCAGGAAATCTCAACTTTCACGTGTACAGAAACTACACAATTTTGCTGCTAAAGTTGTCGATGGAAAAGCCAGGAAGTCTGACCATGTACTGTACCATGTACTGTACTGTACCATGTACTGTACTGTACCATGTACTGTACTGTACCATGTCACTGCAATGTTAACACAACTGTAATGGCTAAACACACCAAACAAGATAAAGTTTAACACAGCCGTCACAGTCTTCCAATATCCAGCTAATCTCTACCCTGACTGTCTCCTGTCTTTTCCATCGCTGTCACTGTCTCCTGTCTTTTCCATCGCTGTCACTGTCTCCTGTCTTTTCCATCGCTGTCACAGTCTTCCAATATCCAGCTAATCTCTACCCTGACTGTCTCCTGTCTTTTCCATCGCTGTCACTGTCTCCTGTCTTTTCCATCGCTGTCACTGTCTCCTGTCTTTTCCATCACTGTCACAGTCTTCCAATATCCAGCTAATCTCTACCCTGACTGTCTCCTGTCTTTTCCATCGCTGTCACTGTCTCCTGTCTTTTCCATCGCTGTCACAGTCTTCCAATATCCAGCTAATCTCTACCCTGACTGTCTCCTGTCTTTTCCATCGCTGTCACTGTCTCCTGTCTTTTCCATCGCTGTCACAGTCTTCCAATATCCAGCTAATCTCTACCCTGACTGTCTCCTGTCTTTTCCATCGGTACACAATATGACAGAGATTATTTAAAAAAAAAAAAAAAAATGTACGTTGCTAAGGTTAATAGCGACTCAGGTGCAAGATCCTTAGCAGTAACACGGCCAAAGATATGCAACCACCTGCCAGAAAATGTCAAGGAATTACACAGTTTATACACTTTCACAATTACACTTAACAGTCACTTACTAAACACCGTCAATAACCTTACTGTATAACGCTAAACAATAATAAACTAGTATTATATGAGGCAAAAATCCATTCATCCATCCATCATCCAATCCCACACTGCCCCAACAGGAGCGTAGAAGCCCGGGGCTAGGCAGTTGGTCTCGACATTTAAGATGAGAGTGACCAGCCTCACTCATCCCTGAGTGGCATTACATGAGCAATAAACCCCAACCACCCCTTGGATATAAACCTTCACCGGCTCAATCCGACTGGAGCGCAATAATTACCCACTAAACCACCAGGCGCCAATATTTGGTTATATGGTTACCACCCAGCGTAGTAAATGGTTTCCTGATGTACAGGAAACCATTTGGCTTGTCACTCAGTGTAGAGTCACCCACAGGCAGAAGGAAAAGGAAAGAATGAAGGAAAGAAAGACAGAAGAGGGAGTGTAAAGTTACCCGTAGGCAGAAGGGCAAGGAAAGAACGAAGTAAACAAAGACAGAAGAGAATGGAAGGAAAGAAGGATGGAGGAGAGGAAAGGGCAGACACCCGAGAGCAGCACTACATCGAGTAAGAGGATGGTGAGCGCCCCCATCTACCACTAATATGATATCATAATTCACAAACGCAACGGTTTAAAATAGACAGTGTAATGACATTTAGTATATTGATAATTGTACTTGTATTATACCCCCTAACACTGATATCTACAGGGTATGATCTTAGCGTCTATGCTTTGTACTGTTATTGTATACATAACATTGTTATATGAATAACCACCGTTTGTGGAAATATACATTATTATTATTATTATTATTATTATTATTATTATTATTATTGCTGTTGTTGTTGTTGTTATAATCATGATCATCATCATTATTATTATTATTATTATTATTATTATTATACTCTCCTCCCTCCACATTTCTTCCCTCCCTGCCTCGTCCTGGCCTCACAGCTGTCAGCCAATCATCAGCGGCTGGCTGCTAAGGGCAGAGGGAGGCGGACGCTGATTGGCTGAGCCAGTGTAAACACAGCCGCGGCAGCCATATTGCTCCGCCTACTGCCTCTAATATTTTCCTTTTTCTCACTCTTTATCACTTTTCTATCTACCTGCTTGTGTCTATTGATTTATTTGGATCTATTCTGAGTGTCTATTGGTGAGCTGAGGAGGCTCGTAAAAGGATAGATGGGATAATGTTTTGAAACTTGGAGATTTTTGCAGCCCTGTGTTTGCTGAGAGAGAGAGAGAGAGAGAGAGAGAGAGCTGCTGAGGCAAAAATGATGAAAGTGGGTGAGATAGAGAAAAGTGAGAGGTGAGGCGGAAACGCGAGAGTGAGGGGAGAGAATATGAGAATAAGAGGCGTGATAGTGAGGAAGTGAGCCAAAATATTACCTCTTCTACGACACCCTACCCCCCCTCTCTCTCTCGTGAGAAAGTGTCATTATTAATTTCTTCCATCCCATGATCTCTCTATCTCTCTCTCGCTCTCTCTCTCTCTCTCTCTCTCTCTCGTGAGAAAGTGTCATTATTAATTTCTTCCATCCCATGATCTCTCTATCTCTCTCTCTCTCTCTCTCTCTCTCTCTCTCTCTCTCTCTCTCTCTCTCGTGAGAAAGTGTCATTATTAATTTCTTCCATCCCATGATCTCTCTCTCTCTCTCTCTCTCTCTCTCTCTCTCTCTCTCTCTCGTGAGAAAGTGTCATTATTAATTTCTTCCATCCCATGATCTCTCTCTCTCTCTCTCTCTCTCTCTCTCTCTCTCTCTCTCTCGTGAGAAAGTGTCATTATTAATTTCTTCCATCCCATGATCTCTCTCTCTCTCTCTCTCTCTCTCTCTCTCGTGAGAAAGTGTCATTATTAATTTCTTCCATCCCATGATCTCTCTATCTCTCTCTCTCGCTCTCTCTCTCTCTCTCTCTCGTGAGAAAGTGTCATTATTAATTTCTTCCATCCCATGATCTCTCTATCTCTCTCTCTCGCTCTCTCTCTCTCTCTCTCTCTCTCTCTCTCTCTCGTGAGAAAGTGTCATTATTAATTTCTTCCATCCCATGATCTCTCTATCTCTCTCTCTCGCTCTCTCTCTATCTCTCTCTCTCTCTCGTGAGAAAGTGTCATTATTAATTTCTTCCATCCCATGATCTCTCTATCTCTCTCTCTCTCTCTCTCTCTCTCTCGTGAGAAAGTGTCATTATTAATTTCTTCCATCCCATGATCTCTCTATCTCTCTCTCTCTCTCTCTCTCTCTCTCTCTCTCTCTCTCTCTCTCTCTCTCTCGTGAGAAAGTGTCATTATTAATTTCTTCCATCCCATGATCTCTCTATCTCTCTCTCTCGCTCTCTCTCTCTCTCGTGAGAAAGTGTCATTATTAATTTCTTCCATCCCATGATCTCTCTATCTCTCTCTCTCTCTCTCTCGCTCTCGCTCTCTCTCTCTCTCGTGAGAAAGTGTCATTATTAATTTCTTCCATCCCATGATCTCTCTATCTCTCTCTCTCGCTCTCTCTCTCTCTCTCTCTCTCTCTCTCTCTCGTGAGAAAGTGTCATTATTAATTTCTTCCATCCCATGATCTCTCTATCTCTCTCTCTCTCTCTCTCTCTCTCTCTCTCTCTCTCTCTCTCGTGAGAAAGTGTCATTATTAATTTCTTCCATCCCATGATCTCTCTCTCTCTCTCTCTCTCTCTCTCTCTCTCTCTCTCTCTCGTGAGAAAGTGTCATTATTAATTTCTTCCATCCCATGATCTCTCTCTCTCTCTCTCTCTCTCTCTCTCTCTCATATCAGCTGAGTGGGGTAAATGAGAGGTAAAGGGAGGAAGGTAAAAAAAAAAATATATATAGACACCCAATACAGAGAGAGAGAGAGAGAGAGAGAGAGAGAGTACAGAGACAGTCAGCAACAAGGACAGGTAATTAAAGAAACAAACCTCTAAATGTCACACTATTTAACCATCTCAGATCTAAGTTACAATTGCTAATCACACGCTAAGTCAGTCTCCATGAAGGTTACATTCTGCGGTCGCTAATTTTCGTTTATAATTAACCGCGCTTCGCTGTGCCCATCACAACCACTTTACTTAACTGTCTGCTAATAGTCATTTCACCTGAGAGAGAGAGAGAGAGAGAGAGAGAGAGAGAGAGAGAGAGGACTAAGATTTTCCATAGTTTTCACTGCACTTCTTCGTGACTAGCATCATCTAGTGTTAATTTGCAATAGCTCTATCACCTTAACTTGGCTCAAAAAGACAAGACGAAGACGTTCCATAATTTTCACTGCACTTCTTCGTGACTAGCATCATTTAGTGTTAATTTGGTACAGTCCTTTCACCTTAACTTGGCTCAGATTTTTGTCTTTTTGCAGTTTATTTCACGTAACTCACTGGCAAATGACAGTACTACACCTCTCTATCCTTTCCATAGCACTTCTTCGTGACTAGCATCATCATCTAGTGTTTATGCATCCTTACAACTCAGCATCAAGAGGAAACGAAGACGAAGACGAAGAAGATGAGGAAAAAGAAGAAGGAGAAGAAGATGAAGACGAGGAAGAAGAGAAGGAAGAGGAAGAGGAAGAAGAAGAAGAAGAAGATGAAGAAGAAGAGAAAGAAGAGGAAGAGAAAGATGAGGAAGAGGAAGAAGAAGAGGAAAAAGAGGAAGAGGAAGAAGAAGAAGAGGAACAAGAGGAAGAGGAAGAAGAAGAAGAGGAACAAGAGGAAGAGGAAGAAGAGGAACAAGAGGAAGAGGAAGAACAGGAAGAAGAAGAAGAGGAAGCAGAGGAAGATGAAGAAGAGAAAGAAGACGAAGAAGAAGAGGAGGAGGAAGAAGAAGAAGAAGACGAAGAGGAGGAGGAGGAAGAAGAAGACGAAGACGAAGAAGAGGAGGAGGAAGAAGAGGAAGAAGCCGAGACAAACGCATCCTCATAAGGTCTATATATTTCCTTAAGTTCAAAATGTGTCTCCTGAGAAAAAATAAAACCGTACGAAGCCAATAAATAAATATATAAACAGAATAAAATGGTTTCCGGGCTGAGAAGATTACCATATAAAAAAAAAGGATTGAAAAAATTAACTCCAAAACAGGTATATATGAAAAAAAAATAATGAAGAATCCAGGTAAGGAAAAACCCGGTGAATTTGCCCCGCCAGGCGACATTCAGCAGACGAGCGACTTTCAAAGGACGATGTCTCATATCATGGGAGTTTTTATGTTTGTTTTACACAGTTTGAAGCCTGGTTGTTTTACTCGAATACGGCATGAATCTCTCTCTCTCTCTCTCTCTCTCTCTCTCTCTCACACACACACACACACACACACACACACACACACATACATACCCGCTCGCTGGTGCAGTGGTAACGTTCTCGCTTGCCAACTGGTGGACGGGAGTTCGCGCCTCGCTCAGGTTGCGAAAAGTTTCACTGACGAAGTGGGTGGTTACTGTCCCCCTTGAGCAAGGGGACGGGTGTGTGCGTGTGTGAAGGTCACAGCCTTGCCCTTAGATCGGACTATATGAGCTCTCAGCTCCCTTCCGGGAGGGTAAAAGCTGACGATCACTACCATCAAGTGATCCTGACCGACCCGGTGAATTACACACACACACACACACACACAATGTAAAAATTCACCCATTAGCGCTCCTACACTGTACACACACACACACACACACACACACACACAAACACACGTAATAATTCATCCTACACTACACTCATATACATGGTGATTGAGGCAGCTTAAAAAATTCAAAAACCTTCCAACAATACTGTCAATAACGTCAGATATTTACACATAACATAAACCACAAAATAACAATACTGTCAATAACGTCAGATATTTACACATAACATAAACCACAAAATAACAATACTGTCAATAACGTCAGATATTTACACATAACATAAACCACAAAATAACAATACTGTCAATAACGTCAGATATTTACACATAACATAAACCACAAAATAACAATACTGTCAATAACGTCAGATATTTACACATAACATAAACCACAAAATAACAATACTGTCAATAACGTCAGATATTTACACATAACATAAACCACAAAATAACAATACTGTCAATAACGTCAGATATTTACACATAACATAAACCACAAAATAACAATACTGTCAATAACGTCAGATATTTACACATAACATAAACCACAAAATAACAATACTGTCAATAACGTCAGATATTTACACATAACATAAACCACAAAATAACAATACTGTCAATAACGTCAGATATTTACACATAACATAAACCACAAAATAACAATACTGTCAATAACGTCAGATATTTACACATAACATAAACCACAAAATAACAATACTGTCAATAACGTCAGATATTTACACATAACATAAACCACAAAATAACAATACTGTCAATAACGTCAGATATTTACACATAACATAAACCACAAAATAACAATACTGTCAATAACGTCAGATATTTACACATAACATAAACCACAAAATAACAATACTGTCAATAACGTCAGATATTTACACATAACATAAACCACAAAATAACAATACTGTCAATAACGTCAGATATTTACACATAACATAAACCACAAAATAACAATACTGTCAATAACGTCAGATATTTACACATAACATAAACCACAAAATAACAATACTGTCAATAACGTCAGATATTTACACATAACATAAACCACAAAATAACAATACTGTCAATAACGTCAGATATTTACACATAACATAAACCACAAAATAACAATACTGTCAATAACGTCAGATATTTACACATAACATAAACCACAAAATAACAATACTGTCAATAACGTCAGATATTTACACAACATAAACCACAAAATAACAATACTGTCAATAACGTCAGATATTTACACACAACATAAACCACAAAATAACAATACTGTCAATAACGTCAATATTTACACACAACATAAACCACAAAATAACAATACTGTCAATAACGTCAGATATTTACACAACATAAACCACAAAATAACAATACTGTCAATAACGTCAATATTTACACACAACATAAACCACAAAATAACAATACTGTCAATAACGTCAATATTTACACAACATAAACCACAAAATAACAATACTGTCAATAACGTCAGATATTTACACATAACATAAACCACAAAATAACAATACTGTCAATAACGTCAATATTTACACATAACATAAACCACAAAATAACAATACTGTCAATAACGTCAGATATTTACACACAACATAAACCACAAAATAACAATACTGTCAATAACGTCAATATTTACACATAACATAAACCACAAAATAACAATACTGTCAATAACGTCAGATATTTACACATAACATAAACCACAAAATAACAATACTGTCAATAACGTCAATATTTACACATAACATAAACCACAAAATAACAATACTGTCAATAACGTCAGATATTTACACACAACATAAACCACAAAATAACAATACTGTCAATAACGTCAGATATTTACACACAACATAAACCACAAAATAACAATACTGTCAATAACGTCAGATATTTACACACAACATAAACCACAAAATAACAATACTGTCAATAACGTCAGATATTTACACACAACATAAAACAACAAAATCATCAACTCGAAATTCCACCGTTATCTCGGACACCTCTTGGAGGATTCGTAATATCCCTTCCTCGGCGATTTATTTTTCCTGCTACACCTTAATATCCTCTAATATGGTGTTAATACAAACTACGACTGTATTAAAAAATATAAATAACGTCACAGAGGACAGGAAGGTGTAATATGCAAAATAAATTGTTCAGGAAAAGATGCTAAGAATCCTTCCATTTCAACGAGATAACGGCTTAATTTTCAACCCTGACTTGGGAGGCTTCGTAAGACCTCTTCCTCAGCGATTTATTGTGCACATTACACCTTAATATTCTATTGTAGGTTACTGAGGCAACTGTGCCGAGATTTAAATTTAAGCCGTAATCTCTCATATAGGAGATTTCGTAACATTTCCTTCTCGGCGAACTATTTTGCACACTCAGCCTTAATATCCTCTTGTGTGCGATTGATGCAAACTGTGGCGGTATTAGCAAAGTATAAATATCATACAAGCCAACAGCAGGCCTAATTTGAAAATTAATCGCTAAGGAAAAAGTGCTGCCCAGCCCACCATTCCAGTGATATTACGGATTAATTTTCAGCTAACTTTGATCGTTCCGTAACACATCTTCTTCAGCGATTTATTTTGCACCATACACATTAATATTCTCTTCTATGTTACTCTGACTTGCAGTTGTGCCGAAATTAGAATTCCAGCCGAAATCTCTCATAGGAGATTCCGTAGTGTCTCTTCCTCGGCGATTACTTTGAGCATATACCATAAAATCCTCCAGTATGTTATCAATGGAATCTACGTCGATTTTAAAAGTGATAGATTATATGAAAATTAATATTGTATAATATGCAAAATTAATTACCGTGGCAGTGGTACAACGAAATCTCCATGTTTAGTATATTTTTAAAAATTGGCGCCGAGCCCGATGCGACAGCATTTTCCTTCTGTGTTAGTCCATTTTTCTGCCTCGTCTGTGTGCCGCCATCGCTTATCTCTGGGATATGAGCCTTATCAGCGGTATCATAGAGCTGCCTTATACTTGCATCCACTAGCAGGCTTCGTAGCACCTTTACCTAAGCCATTTATCCGGTACGTTACACATCAACATTGTCCTGTAGGCCATTTGTATCTCCTGTAGGCCATTTGTATCGTTTTAATACCGTTATGGTTTCTGTCAATAACATGCAAAATAATATTGAGGTGTAATGTGCAAAATACATCGCTAAGGAAGAGGAGTTACGAAATATCCAGCCTCTCAGAATATGGGAAGACGCAAACATCTCACTCTTTTGATTCTCTCTCTCTCTCTCAAAAAATAATAATAATAATAATAAATAAATAAAAATTGTATCTACGAGGTAAATGCTAAGTCAGTGAAGTGGACTATTTTCTAATTATTGATCTGCTTCTTCAACTTACACATTTTAATGATTATTCTATTGGTAATTTTATATCCTTGGAAACTGTGTAGTCTTAATGTGAGTGGAGAATATTTGACCTCAGTGATGATGATGATGATGATGATGGTGACGGATGATGATGATGATGATGGTGGTGGTGGTGGTGACGGATGATGATGATGATGATAATGATAATGATGATGATGATGATGATGATGATGGTGATGATGGTGACGGATGATGATGATGATGATGGTGGTGACGGATGATGATGATGATGATGGTGGTGGTGGTGGTGACGGATGATGATGATGATGATAATGATGATGATGATGATGATGATGATGATGATGGTGATGATAATGATGATGATGATGATGGTGGTGACGGATGATGATGATGATGATGATGGTGGTGGTGGTGGTGACGGATGATGATGATGATGATAATGATGATGATGATGATGATCATGATGATGATGGTGATGATGGTGATGATGATGATGATGACGGATGATGATGATGATGATAACGGTAGGGTGTTAAAGAGTCTAAGGAGGGATAAATTAACAGATAGATATATGGATGGATAGATAGATATAGACAGACTGACAATAAATGGAAGGGTAAAGTGGAATAATTCCCTTGCGTTTTTCTTTATCAGAGCTTTGAGAGGCCTGGTGGGTTGCCCTGTACCTTATATATGAGTCTGGCTCCTCTCTCTCTCTCTCTCACACACACACACACACACACACACACACACACACACCTCCGCAGAGTAGGCTGTCTGCCTCAATAAACCCCCTACACAACGCCTGTCTGCTATCCACTACTAGAGATAGAAGGACGAGGCGAAAGGCTAGAGGAGCACTACTCATACAATGCAATTAAAACTGGTGGTTGTATAGAATACACACGAAAAGCAAGACAGCTGGTTGATGAGAGGCGTGGAGGGCAGCGGCGGCAGAACATAGCCAGTACAGCCAGTGGCAGCACCAGTGTGGCCACAACAGCGCTGCGTCTGTCCTTCCTACTGTTATATCTGACATAATTTGAGGGAGTATATCTCAACATAACCATTCCACTCTTTCCTCCATCAAGGACATACCCACCACACTTCCTTCCTACTGTTATATCTGACATATTTGAGGGAGTATATCTCAACATAACCATTCCACTCTTTCCTCCATCAAGGGCATACCCGCCACATTGCACACTGATGCATCATACCAAGGAAAACAAGTGCATTCAGTACTGCCATGCAATACAAAGTGCCCTACCACATGATAACCATACATATGTACCTAACCTTGGCAGTAGATTGGCTGGTTGTTGTGTACCACATGATAACCATACATATGTACCTAACCTTGGCAGTAGATTGGCTGGTTGTTGTGTACCACATGATAACCATACATATGTACCTAACCTTGGCAGTAGATTGGCTGGTTGTTGTGTACCACATGATAACCATACATATGTACCTAACCTTGGCAGTAGATTGGTTGGTTGTTATGTACCACATGATAACCATACATATGTACCTAACCTTGGCAGTAGATTGGCTGGTTGTTGTGTACCACATGATAACCATACATATGTACCTAACCTTGGCAGTAGATTGGCTGGTTGTTGTGTACCACATGATAACCATACATATGTACCTAACCTTGGCAGTAGATTGGCTGGTTGTTGTGTACCACATGATAACCATACATATGTACCTAACCTTGGCAGTAGATTGGCTGGTTGTTGTGTACCACATGATAACCATACATATGTACCTAACCTTGGCAGTAGATTGGCTGGTTGTTGTGTATCACATGATAACCATACATATGTACCTAACCTTGGCAGTAGATTGGCTGGTTGTTGTGTACCACATGATAACCATACATATGTACCTAACCTTGGCAGTAGATTGGCTGGTTGTTGTGTACCACATGATAACCATACATATGTACCTAACCTTGGCAGTAGATTGGCTGGTTGTTCCGAGCCACACACCCTCATGGTATGGCCAACAATTGTGTCAAGTTACATCCAAATCTGTCCATACATGTGCAAGGTACACAACGGACTCACGTACTGAGGGAACCGCGCCAACCTGTAGTCCCCGACCGGTGTGACAGGTAGGGACCTGGTAATTCCTGAGGCAGAGAAGCCACACAAGCCTGTCACGTGGAAATACTAGCCAGCGGAGGGGCACTGGCAATGATATAGAATGAAGGCAGCAGAATACACTATACCAATGCACCATCATACACAACGGTATATGCTGACTGTGTTTGCTAAGCTTGTCTCTAAGAAAAAAATTACACAAGAAAATAAACTAGAAAAACATAAAATGACAACACACACACACACACACACACACACACACACACACTGAACAACTGCTATGAATTACGTTAATGAAAAGCTCAGGATCGAAGTGGTGGTGATGGTGGTGGTGGTGGTGGATAGATGGTGTGGTGGTGGATGGTGGTGGTGGTTGTTGTGGTGGTGGTAGTGTGGTGGTGGTGGTGTGGTGGTGGTTGGGTGGTGTGGTGATGGTGGTTGTGGTGGTTGGGTGGTGTGGTGGTGGTTGTGGTGGTGGTGGTTGTGGTGGTGTGGTGGTGGTTGTGGTGGTGGTGGTGTGGTGGTTGTGGTGGTGGTTGTGGTGGTGGTGGTGGTGGATGGGTGGTGTGGTGGTGGTAGTGGTGGTGGTGGTTGGATGGCATGATGGTGGGGTGATGTGGTGGTGGTGGTGGTTAGGTGATTCAGTGGTAATGGTGGTGGGTGCCGCCTCTCCAGCAGGAAGGGAGGTGACAGGCACATGCTACTGTAACGCGGTAACACGATGCTAATCATATAGTGCTACACAAGTGATGTAATTCTCTGTCTGTAAGAAATTAGCTGCAACATAATAAAATTTTCCGTCTATGTAAGGTGCCTGAACTATATTGATGGTATTGACCAAAACAATGGCACTGCGTCAGGTTCCGTCTATGTAAGGTGCCTGAACTATATTGTCTATGTAAGGTGCCTGAACTATATTGTCTATATAAGGTGCCTGAACTATATTGTCTATATAAGGTGCCTGAACTATATTGTCTATGTAAGGTGCCTGAACTATATTGTCTATGTAAGGTGCCTGAACTATATTGTCTATGTAAGGTGCCTGAACTATATTGTCTATGTAAGGTGCCTGAACTATATTGTCTATATAAGGTGCCTGAACTATATTGTCTATATAAGGTGCCTGAACTATATTGTCTATGTAAGGTGCCTGAACTATATTGTCTATGTAAGGTGCCTGAACTATATTGTCTATGTAAGGTGCCTGAACTATATTGTCTATGTAAGGTGCCTGAACTATATTGTCTATGTAAGGTGCCTGAACTATATTGATGGTATTGACCAAAACAACGGCACAGCGTCAGGTTCACGCAGCCACACCTCACGCCTCACACTCTCTCACCTGCCATATTGACACCAGCACAGGCTTGCTATTTTCACACGCCTTACCCGTTCATTTGTGCTGCTAGACACACGCTGCCTCGTTCTGGCAGCTCGCTGTTGTCTCACACCGCTGATGTGGCCCATAGTCTTGTGTAAGTGCACCACAAGTTGGTACATTGACAAAAATACACCAACAAAATACAACACCGGTAACTTCCTTGCCTGCGCCTGCCCTCCTGGTCGGCTGTTGCATTGTGGGTAGTATAGTGACGTCACACAGCCAATCAGATGTCATCTCTTTCCGGCGTCAGGCCCCGCAGCCAATCACCGCAAATGTACGTACTATATCAAATCTTTCACTCGTGCCTCATGGATAAATCTTTGCGAATTAGTGGTAAACATCTAACTTTACATTAATACACCAATAATATACAATGTTTGCGATGTAAACAACGGGAAATAAGGTCACTATCGTTTTCCCGTTCGGTGTGGGAAAATGTTGTGATGTCGGCCTTATTTGAAGATATACTATTTTATAAAGGTAATATTATTATCGATGAAATAACTGTTCACAGCCTAAGCCCTACGCAAAGTGGCTGGAATTCATGTTATTTTAGTGTTGTACCATTTGTTTGCACACCAAACAATGTCAGTGGAATTTAGCATGCAAATGTAGGTACGATTTATTATGACTGTCATTATAACGCGTTGATGGCCATTGTGTTGCTATAAATGACACACTTCTTACCCAACCCCACCTGACATCCAACCCAGCCCTGCCTCTTGTTTACCTCCAACACACTGAGTACTGCCACCCCTGCCGCCTGCACCTCTGTCCCATCCACCCTATCTTTCCCTAAGCCTGCCCTGCCTACCTGCTACCACCAACACCCCTGCCTCTCCTTAACCCTTCTCTGCCTCACACCCCCATGCCTACCTGTTACACCAACATCCCTGCCTCTCCTTAACCCTTCTCTGCCTCACATCCCCCTGCCTACCTGCTATAAAAAAAAAAAATATACCACCAATATCCCTGCCTCTCCTTAACCCTTCTCTGCCTCACATCCCCCTGCCTACCTGCTGCACCAACACCCCTGCCTCTCCTTAACTCTTCTCTGCCTCACACCCCCCTGCCTCACCTACCCCCACCACCCTGACGCCTCCAGTCTGCACAGTCAAGGTGCCAGGGTTCTGTCAACAACTACAATACCTACACAAGAAGCCAACTCAATGTACCCCTTCAGCCCGGTCATGTATTTCAGGCTGATTAGCGCCCAATGGTTTTATTTAGACCAGGGGTTCCCAACCTGGGGTAAATTACCCCAAGTGGGGTAATTTGGTCTTTTGTGAAGGGTAATGGGGGAGGTAACAAAAAAAAAAAAATCTAAAAATCATACCAGTTATGATAGACTTTCAGACCTATACTAAAATTCAGAGATGAATGTTTAAAGTCATGTTTATTTGGTATCAGTGTTAATAATAAAAATAAATTACTCCTTGCAATAACCCTCTTGGTTTTAGCCTAACCTTTAATTAAGTCCTACATTCAAACTAAAATCTAGGCATCAAAATGTTAAGCAGCTAAAATGCAATTGTGGAAACATAAGCAATGAGGGGTAATGAGTGAAGGGAGGTGTGGAAAATGGGGTAATGGGTAAATAAAGGTTGGGAACCCCTGATTTAGACAAAGATGGTCTTGCAGGGGGAGGCCAAGGATGAGATGGAGGGATGGAGTGGAGAGGTATATGAGAGAGGGGGAGGCCAAGGATGAGATGGAGGGATGGAGTGGAGAGGTATATGAGAGAGGGGGAGGCCAAGGATGAGATGGAGGGATGGAGTGGAGAGGTGTATGAGAGAGGGGGAGGCCAAGGATGAGATGGAGGGATGGAGTGGACAGGTGTATGAGAGAGGGGTGTGTGAGCTGGGAGCAGGGCAGTGAAACGTCGGGGGACAGGGCGACATGGAGGCGATATGTTTGTGGCCACCCCTTACGGGATTAAGGCGTCTGGCAAAAGAGAGGTAGATAGATAGATAAAATGCTAGAAATTCACTCTTATAATAAAAATGAAAAACGCCAGACATAAAAAAGATTACACTAGTGTGTGTGTGTGTGTGTGTGTGTACAGTATGTCTGTCAACAATTGAGAGTTGTCTGACGGGAATTTCATTAAAACATGTGGTCAAGCATATACATACGTACATATATATATATATATATATATATATATATATATATATATATATATATACTATAAAAAGCAATCACACACACACACACACACGGAACATGTATATACTGCTTGCAAATATGAGAATAGCATTCACATACATAAATGAAGACATGCTAAGAAGGATAATAACATCATTCATCAGACCAACCCTGGGGTATGCATCAGTAGTCTGGAGTCCTCATCTCAAAAAACACATAGACAAGATTGAAAAAGTTCAAAGGGCCGCTACAAGATGGATACCAAGCTTAAGGGATCTAAGCTACGAAGAAAGACTAAATAAACTGAATCTACCAACACTACAGGAGAGAAGGAAAAGAGGTGACATGATTATGCTATATAAATGCATATCAGGGAAGGAGAAAATAGACATAAATGATTACTTAACCTATGGGGAAGCATCAGCAAGAGGACACTGCAAAAAACTGCATAAAAAGAGAGGTGATAAAGACGTAAGGAAATTTAGTTTCCCAAACAGAGCAATTGATCAGTGGAATGCACTACCGAATGAAATAGTGTGTGCCAAAACAATTCATAAATTTAAGGATATGTACGATAAATATGGTTTAAGACACGGGACAGTACGAGCTGGACTCATTCCTGTAAAGATACAGTTGTGTAAGAACACACAAACACACACACACACCGCTCGCTGGTGCAGTGGTAACGTTCCCGCTTGCCAACTGGTGGACGGGAGTTAGCGCCTCGCTCAGGTTGCGAAAAGTTTCACTGACGAAGTGGGTGGTTACTGTCCCCCTTGAGCAAGGGGACGGGTGTGTGCGTGTGTGAAGGTCACAGCCTTGCCCTTAGATCGGACTATATGAGCTCTCAGCTCCCTTCCGGGAGGGTAAAAGCTGACGATCACGACCATCAAGTGATCCTGACCGACCCGGTGAATTACACACACACACACACACACACACACATACAGTTTCCTCTAAATGTACACAGGTTCACATAACATACAGATGCACACCAGTACTCAAACACACATCGGTACTCATATACACTTATGATTTTATCAGCACTTCTCTGTATAGCAGAGAGAGAGAGAGAGGAGGAACACGTCTGAGCCATCCTGAATTTCGTCTCTCTCTCTCTCTCTCAGCACAGCTCAGTATTGTAATGTCTGTCGCTGTGGCAAACCATGTCAACGAAACAGGCAGCCTAAAAGTCAATGTAAATATGTAACAGGCAGAATACATGACCAAGGAATATGTAGGCTACTACAACGCCAAAACACCTCTTCCTTAGCGATTTATTTTGTCTATTGCACCTTGACAGTCTGGTGATGTCATTTGTGTTGCTCTGACGTCGACATACTCGTAGTTTGCATCAGTAACAAACAAGAGGTTATTGAGGTTTAATATACAGAATAAATCGTTATAGGTGTTGGCAAGCCTGTACCGCTTAGCACAGTAGGAGGCTGCCATCTGCAACCCCAGGAGCCGCATGCAGCCATCCCCTTCCGCCGTAGACAGGCAACTGACTGTCCAGACCCAGGGGTAGACAGCCAGGCGCCACGGGTAAAACCGACACACGTCTACACTCACCCTTCCTCCTAGCGACACTGATGGGCCCCAGGTGATACTGAACTGAACTGTTGGCCCTTATTTAAATTACTCCGTTTTCTATGAGTTTCGTTTTCTGCATTAGGTTTGAAAAGATGACCATAAGAAAATAAACACCATTATTCCTTTGTAAAGTCAATAGCGACCAATCATATTGTGCATAATTTTCGAAAAGAAACAAAACATGTAGGCTGGAAATGACAATCGTAGCTCGAGATTTCTCTAGGGTGGCATTCAGCCATAATTAACCTTGAAGTACTGCACAAATATTCAGTTGATACAAGTGTACATTATCTTTCATTAAGTTACAATAAGAAATACAGTGTGGTGAGAAAAAAAAACAAAAACATTTCTTTTGTTGTATAAGCACTGTGTACCTTTTAGAACTATAAATAATTTAATCAATCAACATGACGGAGTCAGCCAATCTCAACCTTAGGACAGAACTATAAACACGACCCAAGGAATTCAAAACACTGGCTGCAGAAACCATTGTACAGGTATGTGCATCATTCTTTAACGACACAAAAAAATGTAGCAGGTAATAATAAACGTTTTGAACAATGCAGATAAACATGACCGAATGCGGACCAAAAAAGAGAGGGAAGATCACTACCAGTACTGGAAGAAACTGATGTACGTTTGTTTTTACTGTATTGGTGTCATTAAAAGAAAAAATGTATATGTGCTCTGTATACCCTTCCAACAATGAGCATTTCAATCAGTCTACACTCACTGTGAAGTAACTTTAACCAATCATTGGAAAGAGCATTGATTGCAAACTTTCGTGTGAACACCGAGGCAATAATAATTCATTTTTCAGGTCAAACATATTCATCAATAATGAACAGCAAGGCTTCGTATCACACAGACCTACAGCTCTGCAGTTACTAAGAGTGGTGGACACATGGATGTGATATGTTTTGACTTTATGAAGGCCTTGGACAACTTTCAACATAACGTTCCTTTCAAGATAGAAAGCTTTAGAATAGTAGCTTTTTCAGCTGATTACATAATATTTGACATGCAGAATGCAGAGAGTTCTTGTAAATGATGCATATTCTAAATGGAAACCACTGATCAGTGGCAAATGTTATTCTCTTTTTACGAAAGGCAATATAAATATCCAAGTCAACTACAGACCTGCATCATTGACAAGCATAGCAGTTAGGGTGATGGAGACACTAGAAAGTGATGCAGCACCCATAATTAGAAACGATACCTGTATATATCATTACATGATTTCAGGAGCAAGAGGATCTGTCTTGTTAATCTGTTTATTTACCTGGCTGATGTAATTAATGCAGTGGACAGGAGAATGCGTAGATGTCAAGTACCTCGGCTGCCTTTGACAGAGAACATCAGATACCAGGGCGGCATTTAGCGCTGCAGAGGCCCTGAGCCAGCAAATGGTGGAGGCCTCTACCCTCTTGTTTGTAAGTCTGTATTATAAAAAAATGTTTTAATGCATTACGAGTTTCATTTAATCAGTGATCCGTACGAACAGACTCAATGTAGTTCATACCAGAGACACAGGTAATTTCATGCATGCAGCTTTTACTATGGGTTTGTGATATGACGTACAAAGCAATCATTACACTGTTAGAAAAACATAATTTTACACATTTCCTATCACCTTGTACTTTATACAGACTTACCTACATGGAGAAAATTTGTAGCCAAGTCTTTGAAGATTCTTATTTCTTAAAGCATTTTTTTTTTTTTTTTTTTTTTTTTTTTTTTTTTTTTTTAGGACCACTGATACCCAATGAACTTAGTTTCATACGTCCAGAATGGTTGACAGTCATGCAGTGCTAAAATCAAATAGTATCACATCAACAACACATCCAGACAGTTGCCAAAAAGTTACATCATTGTCCACGAGCAAACAGCCAATCAAGAACAGTTCTACCCTGCCTAAATCAAAACTGGTTTTCAGAGAAGAGTACAGCACTGGTGATGCTTCTCTCTTCAGTATCTGACAAACATGGAAGAGGGAAATAACCATGCTAGGGCAAAACTATACGGTAGCTCAGTGTTGACTCCATCAGGTACAGTACATACGGTATTAATGTTTACAGCCAGCAGAGCGGATCTCTTATCGACATCAACTGCCAACAAAGGCTTTTTACTCAGAATAATGAAACAAAAACTGAAATACATCCTGAAAGGTGATGTCCTGTGGTATAACATACCTTGATATACACTGAAAAATAATCAACAGTGATCTTCCATGGGTAGAGTCTCCCTATTAAGTCACCGCTGTCCAACTTCTGGGGACCAACTGTTAGTGCAACTGCGTTCTTCTCTCTTATGTATGCATGATGTGGCTTAGAGGAAGACTGAATTTTGTTAAGCACTTCATATTCAATTGTTAAAATGTATAACAATGGTTGTGGTACCTTTTTTGACGGGAGATATAGTATGTAAGCCAGAGCCTGTGAAGGTTCTGCAAAACTACCTTGGATTCCTCTTCAGCCCTTCCATCACTGCCAAGCAGTTTCAAGTGCTATACGAGGAGAATGCTTTAATCATTTTTTTTTTCTACTTTCAAAACTTGACCAATCTGATTAACCTGAGATTCTTGCGTGTATATATATATATATATATATATATATATATATATATATATATATATATATGTATCACCAGTAATTTTCTTTATAAATATGACAAAAACAATCCTATATATAATATTGCCCGTAAAAGAGGGAGGTGGTGGTGATGGAGCTCTGGTTTCCTTGTTCACTGCAATATACTTCCAAGATATCACCATGACACCACTGTGCAATCATCTTAGGAATTATTAGTTTTAAGGAAATGACAAAATTCGATATAGGGAAGTACTGTCTCTGCAGACGAATAGTGAGCAAATTGAATGACCTCTCATCACACACAGTGCAGTCAAATACTGTATGGATATGATTTTAAAAAGAAACTTAACAAACAATGGAGAGACAGGCACAGATACATATGGGTAACTACAGTATAAAGATTCCATTAAATACATCAATCCAAACTTCACCATTAAAACAGATCTCAACCGGTAAATCGAAAACTGAAATGAGCTGGACACAGGTTGAAATCCTCTTCCAGAAGTTCGCTTGTCAATAGCTTCTGAGCATCTGTGAGTCCAATTTAATGTCATGTTGTACTAGGGGTATACAACTCAGTCCACAACACAGCCTAGTTTGCTGTGGACCGCCATACCTGTGGATTTGTGGTACCCTTTACTTTTGAACCCATCCTCATTATAGCCTGGCTGACTGATATGGGGTCAGTAACCAGGTGAATTCAGGATGAGGAGAACATAAGAATCAAATCACATAAAAAAAAAAAAAGATTCATAAAAAAAAGTATGGGGTGAAACTAATGATTCAGATAATGTTTGCAACTGGAACCTTTTAATCCCATTTCTTGACGAGAGTTTATGGAGTCACACACAAACAGAAAACACTAACAAAATTGCTCCAGTGACAACGAAGACACAGGCGAACCCCACCCTCTCCCCCCAGAAAAAGTGGGGTGGGTGAAAAATACACAAGGAGAGATGACCCCTCAAAAATGGTGGCCGTGAAACATTAGGAGAGCCATGACTGCCACCAAAAACAAGGTGCCAGATACGCCATGGAGTGACATGACCTCGCAAAAAGCATGATGCCAGATACAGAAGACAAATGTGCAAGTAGGGGGAAATATGTGGCGGGTTAAGCATATCCTCCTATGGAGGTGATCCATTTTCCACTAAAAACCACAAGCAGTCAGTGAATACAAAATAGTCAACATCAGGAAGGTGTCAGCAGTGAGGCTAACACCACAAATAGCAAGCAAACTTCAAGGAGTTGTCACAAGTGAGTTAAAAACTGTAAGTAGTAACTAAGAGAAGAAAAATGTCATGATGTGTCGTCATCAAAAGTTTGGGATTCACCCCGATCCAGAAAAGCTGGATTTCCATCTGATCCAGTGACACCTGGCTCTGAAAGCAAGACCCGGGGTAAAAGAAAATGTCTGATCCTTAATACCACTTACACCCAACAAAATATATTCACCAGGAAACAAATGAAAGTCTACATTGAGGGTCTTACCCTCAACTTGGACAGGAACATTGCTAACGCAGGAAACCACTTGATACAACTCTTGGCTGAAGGGGAAATACCGCGGTATGGGCGGCTCTACAACATCTACCTTCAGGCCAAGTCTCCTGGCCTCATTTATTGGTAGTAAATTGAAGTAGGCACCAGTATCGATCTTCACATCTCGAAACACTTTATCATTAATTCTGACTGCTTTTCTAAACCGACGGATACTGAATTCGGGTTTCACCTCCGGCACCCTGAATGTCATCACTGGCCAAGACTCACAGGTGTTTAGACTACAACTGCACGACTTTAAAAAACTCATTCCTAAAACTGCATAGGGCGCATCAACCCGCCCATCTGCCATCAGATCCATAACAACTTCCACTGGCCCGCTCACCGATTCCAACACAACTTCCACATTTTTCTTGCATGGAATTTCGCCAAACTTTTTGTCCAAGGGATAAAAGGCGTCCACTAAGCCATAGTGGTGAATAGCCTTAACTGTGATCAAATTAACCTCAGCCCCGGTGTCTACTATGAAAGGTACGCACACATTTTGAATCTTGATGTTAACACTGAGTTTGGGTTTCCCCGTCAAATTTGTCCAAGTCAGAGGCACACTGTACAACGACATCATGAATTCAGTGTGAAAAGTAGAGTAATTTAGTAATTTGTTTTACAAATAATAAAGTCAATGTATAAAACAAATTACAAGCGAAAGAATAGAGAAAAATTTCTCTTACGTTTTACCTCACAGATCGTTCGGTGAAGACTGAGGTGGAGCTACTGTTGGCCCTTATTTAAATTACTCCGTTTTCTATGAGTTTCGTTTTCTGCATTAGGTTTGAAAAGATGACCATAAGAAAATAAACACCATTATTCCTTTGTAAAGTCAATAGCCACCAATCATATTGTGCATAATTTTCGAAAAGAAACAAAACATGTAGGCTGGAAATGACAATCGTAGCTCGAGATTTCTCTAGGGTGGCATTCAGCCATAATTAACCTTGAAGTACTGCACAAATATTCAGTTGATACAAGTGTACATTATCTTTCATTAAGCTACAATAAGAAATACAGTGTGGTGAGAAAAAAAACAAAACATTTCTTTTGTTGTATAAGCACTGTGTACCTTTTAGAACTATAAATAATTCAATCACTCAACATGACGGAGTCAGCCAATCTCAACCTTAGGACAGAACTATAAACACGACCCAACGAATTCAAAACACTGGCTGCAGAAACCATTGTACAGGTATGTGCATCATTCTTTAACGACACAAAAAAATGTAGCAGGTAATAATAAACGTTTTGAACAATGCAGATAAACATGACCGAATGCGGACCAAAAAAGAGAGGGAAGATCACTACCAGTACTGGAAGAAACTGATGTACGTTTGTTTTTACTGTATTGGTGTCATTAAAAGAAAAAATGTATATGTGCTCTGTATACCCTTCCAACAATGAGCATTTCAATCAGTCTACACTCACTGTGAAGTAACTTTAACCAGTCATTGGAACTACTGAGTCTGACTGAGGCATGGGGGGGGGGGTGTTGTGGCCGCAGACAGCAGGGCACCACCGGTATAAGCGACACGCACCTACACCCTCCACTTCTCATAGCGACACTGAGTGTGACTGATGGGCCCCAAGTGGTACTGACTGAGGCATGGGGGGGGGGGTGTTGTGGCCGCAGACAGCTAGGCACCACGGGTATACCCGACACACGTCTACAACCGCCCTTTCTCATATCGACACTGACGGCCCGTGACGGGCCCCAGCCCCCAGGTGCTACTGTCTGACTGAGGCATGGGGGGGGAGGTGTTGTGGCCGCAGACAGCTGGGCACCGCTCTGGGGGCGGGGCTTGCAACAAAGAAAATCGCCAGCAAATAGAGGGGAAACATGGGTAACTCGGGCCAATATTTCTACGGTTCATTGGATTCCTTTGGTATTTTTTTCTCACTGCTGTTGTTCTTGTGTTGCCTCGATGTTCAAGGGTCGTTACATTCCTTAGTGGTGGTGGTGTAACATAAATCTCTATATAACTTCACAACTGGACACTCAGAGCATTGTGCTGTCCATTCTCTCCACCTAATGTACAGTTTATCACATCATTCCTGGCTTATTTCCCAGTGATATCTATACTGCATTCTGATTCTACACTATATAGGTTATTTACTGCTTAATCATATGCTTTGTACTGTGATCATATCGTATCGTATCGTTTATAATGGCTCCTATAAGCTTGTATGCGTCGGCCTTGGTCACATAATGGCTCTCCACGCTGCTCGATCTCTGGCAGCCTCCCTATTTAGTCCCTTATCCCTTAGGTCACACTCTATGTCCTCGTCTCAGGTCTTTATCGGTCTGCCTCTCGCAACCCGACCCCCGACGTACACACTCGTTAGATCCCTAATATCTGAAGGTTTCCTGTGCTTCTTATTATTTGTAGATGTTGGCTGTACTGTGTGTGTGTGTGTGTGTGTCTGTGTGTGTGTGCTTATTATTTGTAGATGTTGGCTGTACTGTGTGTGTGTGTGTGTGTGTGTGTGTGTGTGTGTGCTTATTATTTGTAGATGTTGGCTGTACTGTGTGTGTGTGTGTGTGTGTGTGTGTGTGTGTGTGTGTGTTCTTACCTGATTGTTCTTACCTAATTGTATCTTTACAGGAATGAGTCCAGCTCGTACTGTCCCGTGTCTTAAACCATATTTATCGTACATATCCTTAAATTTGTGAATTGTTTTGGCACACACTATTTCATTCGGTAGTGCATTCCATTGATCAATTGCTCTGTTTGGGAAACTGAATTTCCTTACGTCTTTATCACCTCTCTTTTTATGCAGTTTTTTTGCAGTGTCCTCTTGCTGATGCTTCCCCATAGGTTATGTAATCATTTATGTCTACTTTCTCCTTCCCTGATATGCATTTATATAGCATAATCATGTCTCCTCTTTTCCTTCTCTCCTGTAGTGTTGGCAGATTCAGTTTATTTAGTCTTTCTTCGTAGCTTAGGTCCCTTAAGCTTGGTATCCATCTTGTAGCGGCCCTTTGAACTTTTTCAATCTTGTCTATGTGTTTTTTGAGATGAGGACTCCAGACTACTGATGCATATTCCAGGGTTGGTCTGATGAATGATGTTATTATCCTTCTTAGCATGTCTTCATTTATGTATGTGAATGCTATTCTCATATTTGCAAGCAGTGTATACATGTTCCGTACCTTCTCACTGATGTGGTCAGCCGGAGATAGTCTGTTATTGATAATGATTCCTAGGTCTTTCTTTCTGATGTGTGTAGGGTTTTATTTCCTAACGTATAATCCCAATCAGGTCTTTTTCCACTTTTACCAAACTTGATTACATGACACTTGTCCACATTGAATTCCATTTGCCATGTATTACTCCATTCATGAAGTTTATTTAATTCTTCTTGTAGCTCTTTACAAGTGTGTGTGTATGTGTGTGTGTGTGTGTGTGTGTGTGTGTGTGTGTGTGCGTCATAATGCTTCATGCAAAACGAGATCCACACGGCACTAAGTCACTTCATTCACAACTTCAAGTTACTGTATATTGAATTTTAAACTGGGCAATTTGTAAATGTGACTGTGTGCTGTGAGTGTAGGCTTGGAATCCATCTATCCATCTATCTTTCTGTCTATCTATCTGTCTATCTATCTATCTATCTATTGCTGGATGCCTTATTCCCACAAGGCACAAACAAATCACCACAACATCACCCCATCCTCTGGCTTTTGGCTGCCCTCCCTCCAACTCACCCCCCCCCTGTCTCTTATATCTCTCCATCAGGTGAACATTAACATGTCATAGGCAGAAATAAACTGCTAAGGTAGGGGTGCTAAGGAGCCTTTTTAGCCATCAAGTATACATGCTGCTATTAACAGATAATGTTGTATGGTAGTTGTATGGTAGTATGGTAGATAATGTTGTATGGTAGTTGTATGGTAGTATGGTAGATAATGTTGTATGGTAGTTGTATGGTAGTATGGTAGATAATGTTGTATGGTAGTTGTATGGTAGTATGGTAGATAATGTTGTATGGTAGTTGTATGGTAGTATGGTAGATAATGTTGTATGGTAGTTGTATGGTAGTATGGTAGATAATGTTGTATGGTAGTTGTATGGTAGTATGGTAGATAATGTTGTATGGTAGTTGTATGGTAGTATGGTAGATAATGTTGTATGGTAGTTGTATGGTAGTATGGTAGATAATGTTGTATGGTAGTTGTATGGTAGTATGGTAGATAATGTTGTATGGTAGTTGTATGGTAGTATGGTAGATAATGTTGTATGGTAGTTGTATGGTAGTATGGTAGATAATGTTGTATGGTAGTTGTATGGTAGTATGGTAGATAATGTTGTATGGTAGTTGTATGGTAGTATGGTAGATAATGTTGTATGGTAGTTGTATGGTAGTATGGTAGATAATGTTGTATGGTAGTTGTATGGTAGTATGGTAGATAATGTTGTATGGTAGTTGTATGGTAGTATGGTAGATAATGTTGTATGGTAGTTGTATGGTAGTATGGTAGATAATGTTGTATGGTAGTTGTATGGTAGTATGGTAGATAATGTTGTATGGTAGTATGGTAGATAATGTTGTATGTTGTATGGTAGTATGGTAGATAATGTTGTATGGTAGTTGTATGGTAGTATGGTAGATAATGTTGTATGGTAGTTGTATGGTAGTATGGTAGATAATGTTGTATGGTAGTATGGTAGATAATGTTGTATGGTAGTTGTATGGTAGTATGGTAGATAATGTTGTATGGTAGTTGTATGGTAGTATGGTAGATAATGTTGTATGGTAGTTGTATGGTAGTATGGTAGATAATGTTGTATGGTAGTTGTATGGTAGTATGGTAGATAATGTTGTATGGTAGTTGTATGGTAGTATGGTAGATAATGTTGTATGGTAGTTGTATGGTAGTATGGTAGATAATGTTGTATGGTAGTTGTATGGTAGTATGGTAGATAATGTTGTATGGTAGTTGTATGGTAGTATGGTAGATAATGTTGTATGGTAGTTGTATGGTAGTATGGTAGATAATGTTGTATGGTAGTTGTATGGTAGTATGGTAGATAATGTTGTATGGTAGTTGTATGGTAGTATGGTAGATAATGTTGTATGGTAGTTGTATGGTAGTATGGTAGATAATGTTGTATGGTAGTTGTATGGTAGTATGGTAGATAATGTTGTATGTTGTATGGTAGTATGGTAGATAATGTTGTATGGTAGTTGTATGGTAGTATGGTAGATAATGTTGTATGGTAGTTGTATGGTAGTATGGTAGATAATTTTGTATGGTAGTTGTATGGTAGTATGGTAGATAATTTTGTATGGTAGTTGTACGGTAGTATGGTAGATAATGTTGTATGGTAGTATGGTAGATAATGTTGTATGGTAGTATGGTAGATAATGTATGGTAGTATGGTAGATAATGTTGTATGGTAGTATGGTAGATAATGTTGTATGGTAGTATGGTAGATAATGTTGTATGGTAGTTGGTGTCTATGGTGGACCCTGTAATGTTGCTTGGTATCACATGAGGTCAAAGAATGCCACCAAAAGTGTCAATTCCTTGGTATGGCTTTATAGATTAATGTTGGCTAATTCTAGACTCATTGGACTCTAACTTGGTCTAAAATTGTCATCTCTCCGTCTTGAACTTGGAGTTGTACCAATAGATTACACTGAGGAACAAAATAAAATACATTTCTTGGTGCCTCTGTTTGTAGACCTCATTATATTTACGCCAGTGATTCAGAAAATAACCTGCCATTCATTCCAGCAGCTCTAGTTTTTGAGATAATGCAGGTATCATCAAAGGCACCTTTCTGGAGGATTTGTAGCAAATTACAAAATGTGAACTACAGAGCTCTGGCTGTAACGGTAGGCTACAGGCATCCAATGGCCATTTTTTGTTTTTTGAACAAATAATTGACATTGGCTGAGTTATTTGGGTTATCCTTCCCCCCTTTGACTGGCACAGGGCTTTTCAGACTGATGAGAGCAGTCAAAGAAACTGTGTACAAGGCAATATATTTTATGCTGACTATTATTTTGTAAGTTGATACATATGGTATCCTGTGTAACTCTGTCTCCACCACCACCACCTGCCAGGTTGAGGAGAACTCCTGGAGGAGTGGAGGAGTGTGAGAGAGTTCTAGTAGTCAGTCAGGGAGTGTAGAGGGAGGTGTGCTGTCCTACTGTTCCTTTGTCTGACCCTGAAATACTGTTATCCAGTTGAGTCTGATGACTGTTTTACTAACTGTTGCACATTTCCTCTTTTACCACATCAGGCTGAAGTAGAAAAAAAAAACATGATTGCCAGGGCAGCCTAGGGAAATACGAGTAAGTGTAGACTGTGAGTCATTAGTGTGTGAATCCCATTACTCTTTCCTACTACCTCAGTCTTGATGCCTTGTATTCTTTTCAAAGGCAGGTTATGACATGGAGTCATTAGTGTGTGAATCCCATTACTCTTTCCTACTACCTCAATCTCGATGCCTTGTATTCTTTTCAAAGGCAGGTTATGACATGGCTTCCTCGCGAAGAAAGTGTTCGAATCATCCAGATACTTTCTGGTATATTTGTGAAGTACATGTTCATGGAACAGAGAAAAACTATTTCTGATTTCGTGAATAGGGCACACTTTACTTCCTTCAAAGTACACCTAGGGCACCAAGATAAGCCATGGGCTCCGCACATTGTATGTAAAACTTGCGTACAGCATCTGCGACAATGGACTAACGGAAGGAGGAGTTGCCTGAGATTTGGTATACCAATGGTGTGGAGAGAACAGAGGAACCATAGTGATGAGTGTTACTTGTGTTTGGTTAACATAAAAGGTAGCAATGGACGTAACCGCAGTAAATGGAAGTAGCCTGACCTAGATTCAGCAAGACGGCCTGTTGCACACTCAGATGAGATACCTGTCCCATCATTCAGCCATCTGCCAGAGCTCCCTCAAGAAGATGAGGAATCAGCAGCTACTGATGTAGACAGCATTTGTGGCCAAGTGACAGCTATTTCAAAGGAACAGCATCAGTTGCAGAAGGTTTTAGTCAGCACCAACTGAATGACCTCATAAGGGAGCTAAATCTCTTGAAGAAATCATCAGAATTGTTAGCGTCCAGGCTAGGAGGAAAATTTTACTGAAACCGGGAGCCAAAATCACGTTTTATCGCCACAGAGAAGGGGATTTACTGCCCTTCTTCTCTGAGGAGAACGATTTTGTTTTCTGCAACGATGCTCAAGGTCTGCTGATCAAAATGAGTATATCAAAATACGCATCAATTGAATGGCGGTTATTCATAGACAGTTCCAAGCGGGGCTTAAAATGTGTCGTTCTACACAACGGCAACAAACATGGATCAATGCCAATCTGTCAGTCAAACCGGATGCGTGAACAGCACGAGACAGTCCCCCTGGTCTCGGAGAAGATATACCACGACCACCAATGGTTGATCTGTGTGGATCTGAAGATGGCGAATTTTTTCCTGGGCCAGCAGAGCGGATACACCAAGTATCCCTGCTTTGTCTGTCTCTGGGACGGTAGATCTAAAGAGGAGCACCGGGTGAAAAGAGAGTGGCCTCTGAGAGAAAACATTATAGTGGGAGAAAAGAATGTCATCAAAGAGCCTTTGGTTGACAGGGAAAAGATCATTTTGTCAGCATTGCACATCAATCTAGGTTTGATGAAACAGTTTGTAAAGGCTTTGAATAAAGATGAAGCTTGCTTTGGCTACTTATGTAGAACATTTCCTGCACTGAGCATGGACAAGCTGAAGGCAAGTATTTTCAACGGCCTGCAAATCAGGGAACTCATGAAAGACCCATGTTTCCAAGATTCAGTGGACAACACTGAGGCTTGTGCATAGTGTTCGTTCATGCTGTTGTAAGGAACTTCCCTGGGAACCCTAAGGCAGATAACTACTCTGAACTAGTGGAGAACATGCTCTCTTCTTTGTGTCAACTTGGTTGTAAAATGGGCATCAAAGTGCATCACCTCCACAGTCACTTGGGTCGTTTCCCAGACAACCTTGGTGATCTAAGTGGGGAACAGGTGAACGATTTCACCAAGACTTAAGGACCATGGAAAAGCGGTACCGGGGACATTGGGACACTGACATGATGGTGGATTACTGCTGGAACATTGAACGTGATTGTCCTGCAGCATCTCACCGCAATAAGTCCTGCAGCATTTCACCGCAATAAGTCCTGCAGCATCTCACCGCCATAAGTCCTGCAGCATCTCACCGCAATAAGTCCTGCAGCATCTCACCGCAATAAGTCCTGCAGCATCTCACCGCAATAAGTCTCTGAAATGCTGTTTATGTGAGATGGCTGACTAAAAGAACATTTTTTTCATTGATCACTTTCTATGCTGATTGGATTATTATCTGAGTGTTTCGTTGTTGGTTAACTATTAATAAAATATTTGTGCTGCTATTTATCTTAGTTTTGTATTAAATAGGCGACAACAGTGGTTGCCAGTGAACAATGTTTGTGCACAACTGGCAGTACAGGAGAACATCAGGAATATATCATATCTTGATAACCAGAGCTGATGGAGACAAACTAATGCCATTTTTAGAATCAGCCACCTCAATATACCCAGTAACAGGTCTAACATCTCAGCCACCAAAAGTTGTGTTACCCAGTGTTACCACTTGAATATGCTACTAGTCATGAAGAAGTGCTGTGCCAAGGATTATACAGCCTTAATATTGTCTTTTTCTGCCACTGAGCTATGTGAAGTAAGCTGCAGCAGGGTGAAAATCTGGGCCAAGTTAGAGTACAAAAGGTGTAGATGACAATGATGATGATGACGATGATGATGATGATGATGATGACGATGATGATGATGATGTCTGCCTTTCCCTTTTACCCCTTTCAGGCCCAGGTGTGTCTGTGTTAAGCCAGCTAAACTCGTGTGACATTACTGGTAACAATGTAGCGAGACGCCTTTGAGCTGCGTGGGTTAATTTTGCTGTGTAAGGTTATAAGCAGTGTTAACAGTGGCATAATGTGCATCTCTGAATGTCAAGTGTCTAGCCTGTGTTGCCAAAGTCTGCCATACACTATACTGTGTTGCCATATTCTGCCCTGCCTTACCCTGTGTTGCCAAAGTCTGCCATACACTATACTGTGTTGCCATATTCTGCCCTGCCTTACCCTGTGTTGCCAAAGTCTGCCATACACTATACTGTGTTGCCATATTCTGCCCTGCCTTACCCTGTGTTGTCATACCCTACGGTACCCTACCCTGTCCTGCCTTACCCAAACCTACCCTACGGTACCCTACCCTGTCCTGCCTTACCCAAACCTACCTTACAGTACCCTACCCTGTCCTGCCTTACCCAAACCTACCCTACAGTACCCTACCCTGTCCTGCCTTACCCAAACCTACCTTACAGTACCCTACCCTGTCCTGCCTTACCCAAACCTACCCTACAGTACCCTACCCTGTCCTGCCTTACCCAAACCTACCCTACAGTACCCTACCCTGTCCTGCCTTACCCAAACCTACCCTACAGTACCCTACCCTGTCCTGCCTTACCCAAATCTACCTTATCGTACCCTATCCTGCCCTACCCTACCCTACCCTACCTCCCCATACCATACCCAGTCTATATCTAGCTTACCTTGCCGTCACCTAACCATATCCAACAGTAGCTTGTGGCCACACCTCCCCACACCCTACCCTACCACACCCCTGCCTACCATACCCCTGCCTACCTTACCAAACCAAGCCCTTGTTTGGTTTGAGTGCCGTATGCTACCATAAGGTGTGCCGGTAAATGCGTGATACAGGTCTATCTATCTATCTATTGCCAGACGCCTTAATCCCGTAAGGGATGGCCACACACAAATCGCCTCCATGTCACCCTGTCCTCTGCCATTTTACTGCCCTGCTCCCAGCTCACACCCCCCTCTCTCATATACTGTACCTCTCCACTCCATCCCTCCATCTCATCCTTGGCCTCCCCCTCCCTCACCCCCCCTCCACCTCACTCACATACACTCTCCTCGTCAATCTCTCACTTTCCATCCTCTCCACATGGTCAGTGGTATTATTTGCTCACATACACCAGTGCCTCTTGTACTGTATACCAAGCCGTGTGGCATCAAATACACTCCACCCCACTGACTGCTGTTCTGGCGGTATTTGGCCCGAGTTTGTCTCTTATCATAGCTACCTAGGGAACCAAAGTCTGCTGATTTGAGTCTAAAACATGACTGAGCTGCACCACCCACTGAAATGTCTTAACACCCCTGCTAATATCATCACAGTCCTGAGTGACACTTGTGGACGGTGGGTATTAGTGGCCAAGTGGTGACGTGAAGGACTTGGGATGTAGGAGAACTGCTGGGCCTCGGGGAAATGGCTGTCAAATCAATGGCCTCTTCCGTAGCAACTTGTTTGGCACATTACACCTTATCATTCTCTTGTATGTTACTTATATTAATGCAGACACAGCTGGCAGCATTATCAGAAAGGAAGAGGAGAGTGAAAATTAATGTAATGTGCAGAACAAATCGCTAAGAAAGAGGTGCTACGAAGGAGGTGGGAGAGGAGTGTATTTATGTGCGCTCGTTCATGTAACCCCTCTCCATGGTTCAAAAATTCCAAAGTAAATACAGACGCAATAATAATAATAATAATAATAATAATAATAAAAATAAAGGCCTACAGTGCTCCTTTCGCTTTAAATTGGCCTAAAATTGCCATCTCTTTATCTTGAATGCTGCGTTGTAGCAAAAGACGAATGCTGGACTATGGTGTTAGTAATGAAGAGGTATAGATGTCGAGTAGTTGTATTATCCTTTTCTGCCGCTGAGGTACGTCATTAAAGTTGTAAAAGGAAAGGTTTGGGTCGAGGACTTATAATTCAAGAGTCAATGCAGCCACCAAATAACCTAGACTCACTAAAAATGCAATAAAACATCGACAGCGAACTATTGGACAACAACTCATCAAGACACAGGCATAAGTATATAATTTGTGTATTCTTAAAAAATCTCGCTACCTAACTACACATACTCTTTGTAACACTCATCGCGTATCTGTCACAGTACATTATATTCGCCTAAGGGAAACAAAAGAAAATTGTACCGTTATTTCCTCTCTAAGTCTCTAAAAAAGTAACATTTAGTACTGCTGAGGTTTAAACTAACTCTAGGGGGAGAATTTGAAACTAAAAAGGAGTGCCAGATGTGGGAATGATGTTCGTAGTTATTGACTTCGGCTTCATGTTATCGTCAGCAAACCCAAAATATCCCGTAAAAGGGTAGTATCCATGCAAATAATGTAGCATATAAAAATTTTTCACAGCTAGCTCGATCATAAGTTCAGCGATACTAGCATATAAATCAGCGTATTGATGAAAACCGTGATACCAATTTGAATCTCGCGGGCATCACATCAAGGAAAAGGCCTGGGTTCCAAAATTATAAATGTTTTGAGCGTCAGGTGCACGTGCATAAAATTGCTTGTTTATTTTTTAGTTTTCACGCAGCCAAGCCAAAAAAAATATATATATATATATATAAATCGAAATAATCGACCAAACAAAATTATTTCTAATACTTTTAAAATGCTGTGAAGACTTTTTAAAGCTCGGAAATTGGTTTAAGATCTTTATGAATACTTCCGAGGTTGGCGATGGGAATGTAAGTGTAACCGACGCCATGTTTTAAGAGAACCGTTGTGGTGGTGTGGTGAGTATTCTGCCTTAATTCCTTGTTTTCAACCTGTTATAGCTAATTTACTTGTATTATTCTGCTCGTGAAATTCTGATAAGACAATGGAGACAACTTAGAGGTGAGCATTTCTAGTGAGTATTCGTGTTTCGTGATCATAAAGGGCGACAAAATCCAAGCAGATGGTGAAGAAGGCTGGCGTCGTGAGTATCCTGGTCCACTTCCATTATTTTACCTCTACAGTAGCATCTGATTTACATGCATAATTCTGCTTGTTAATATTAAATAAGTTGATAGAGATTACTAGGGTATAGGTATGTGATGGAAATATTCGTGTTTTGAGATGGTTTGTGGAATGGTGGTGTAAATGGAAGAACAGACGCCGAAGAAGGCCAGCTTAGGTATCCTGTTCTGATTCGTGTTTCGGCAGCTCCCGTCTAATTTACTGACATAATTCTACTCACTAATGTTAGAGAAGCAACTAGAGATTACTAAGGCATACGTGTGTGAGGGAAAATGGGTGTATTGAGGTATTTGGCATTCTTGTTAGATGTTGAAGATGGCTGGCGTAGTAAGTATACCCACATTTACCCACATTTACCTTACCAACAACTAATTTCCCCACTTAATTCTGCTTACTGTTGTTATACATGGTAGTGGAGATAAATAAGTGTAGTTTGGTGGCAGAATATTGTTGTTTGCAGGTATTTAAAGGATGTCGGTGTTTTTCGTGGCCTGGCCGACATTTTGTAAACATTCTGCCCCCGAAATATTTAGGATGTTCGTATGTTATGTATTTCCGTTGATTTATTGTTTATTGTTTATTATTGGTTATTGGTTATTATTTATTATTGGTGGTTGGTGCTGGCAACAATCATCCACTCACTTGATGTAGTGCTGCCTATGTCTTCCTTAGCCTTTATCATTCTTTTTCTGTGCCTGCCCTCCTCTCTTCCTATTTCTCACCATCATCCACTCACTTGATGTAGTGCTGCCTACTTCTTCCTTAGCCTTTATCATTCTTTTTCTGTGCCTGTCCTCCTCTCTTCCTATTTCTCCCATCTTTCCTGTCACTTCTTATTACTTTTCTTTTCTTTACAGGTGGCTTTACATTGAGTGACAAGCCAAATGGTTTCCTGTAAGCCAAGAAACCATTTACTACGCTGGGTGGTAACCATATAACCACACCTACGTACACCCTACGTGTCAACAAGTGAGTTGTTGGAGGGTTAGTGCCCCTCCCCGTAAAACAAATAACTCAAAGTCAAATGGCCACCCCTTAGGGGATTATGGCGTCTGGCAATAGATAGATAGATAGATAGAGTTATTAGTTATTGTCTTTTTTTTATTATGTTGTGGGTGTGGGGTATTTTTTGAAGCGGATGCCACGTAAATAGCCCCTTCAAGCCGATGACGTGTTGGAGGGACGCCTGCAGGTGGTGGCACTGATATACCTACGCCAGTACCACTATTAATATATACGTTGCTCAATCCCTATCCCATGACAGCAGGATGTGGCACTGCAGAGAGGTAACTTCATCCTGCAGTCCACCGGGTTCACGTTTAGATGAGCAGGGAGTCACAGTAACACTTTTACTACCCCTGTCTGTTGACGATTATATCTGTACGTTTGGCCATGTGCAGAGGATGGAGAGCGAGAGACTAACGAGGAGAATATGGATGAGGTGGAGGGGGGAGACGGAGGAGGAGGCCGGGGATGAGAAAGAGGGATGGAATAGAAAGGTATATGAGAGGGGGGTGTGAGCTGGGAGCAGGGCAGTGAAATGGTAGAGGACAGGGCGACATGGAGACGATTTGTTTGTTGCCACCCCTTACGGGATTAAGGCGTCTGGCAGTAGATAGATAGACGTTTAGGTCAACCTGGAGTCACACTAACACTTTACTACTGCTGCCTGCCGACGATTATAATTTTATTTTTCACTTTATTTAGCCAAGACGGGTTTTGGAAGTGGAAGGGTTAGACACAGCCTGCATGCAGCCCCACACTACCATGGAGTCTCCTAAGCGGAACAACATCGGTTAGTCTATCTATCTGTCTATCTACCCATCTGTTGCCAGACGCCTTAATCCCGTAAGGGGTGGCCACAAACAAATCGCCTCCGTGTCGCCCTGTCCTCTGCCATTTCATTGCCCTGCTCACAGCTCACATCCCCCTCTCGTATATACCTCTCCACTTAGTCCCTCCATCTCATCCTTGGCCTCCACCTCCCTCTCCCCCCCCTCTACCTCACATACACTGTCCTCGTCAGTCTCTCGCTCTCCATCCTCTGCACATGGCCAAACCACCTTATTGTGTTTCAGTTAGTGATACAAAGAGTAACGCTGGAATTTTTACTCCAACTTGTACCAGACTCCCGTCCTTTTGAAGCTTATTTCACAGCTCAGTCGCAGAAAAAGACGATACTGCTGCTCGACATCATATCCATAGCACTTCTTCTTGACTAGCATCGTATTTTAATGCTAATCTGTACAATTGCGTCCCAACAGCATCCTTTCCAGAGCACTTCCTCGCGACTAGTATCGTATTCTAATGATAATCCCTTTACAACTTACAGTTCACGAGGAAGAGATAGCAGTTATAGGCCAAGTTAGTGACAACAGTATAATCCTGAGATCAGATTAAAGACGCACATAACATAATGATTAAATCTAAAAAATCAATCTGTTGATGTATTTCCTTGGACGATTTTTTGTGTCATTCTTGCCACCTGGAGACAGTTTTCTGGGGAACCATAAATGCCCCCGCCATCTGCCCCTCTCCCGGTGACGACTCGAGGTGCCTGGAACCACTGTCTGACTCTCTTCTTCTTCATTTCTGCAACATTCGCGGCCTTTCATCTAACTTTCGCTCTGTTGAGCACCACCTCTCCTCCTCTAAACCTCACCTTCTCTTTCTAACGGAGACTTAGCTGTCTGAGGCAACTGACAGCAAACCCTTTTCTGTATCCTCCTACTTTCTCTATACTCATTTCAAAGCCAAAGGTGGCTGTTGTGTATACATACGCAACGACTTATCTTGCTCTCGTGTTCCTGAACTTGATTCTTCTGAATTCTCCACTCACTGGCTTCGGCTTTCCTGTCATTCTCTGACTAAATATATCTGTGCTGTTTACTTATCCCCTAATTCTACTGACTATCAAAAATTCTTCGACTATCTTACTTCTACGATGGAACACATTCTGTCCATTTCTCCTTTCTCTGAAATCTCCATTCTTGGAGATTTCAATGTTCACCACCACCTTTGGCTCTCCTCTCCTTTCACGGATCCACCTGGTGAACAAGCCTACATCTTTTCTATCCTTAATGACCTAGAGCAGCTTGTACAGCACCCTACCCGTATCCCTGACCGCCTTGGAGAGAGCTCCAACATACTTGACCTCTTCCTCACAACTAATCTTTCTGCTTACTCTGTTAATCTTTTCTCTCCGTTGGGCTCCTCCGATCACAACTTTATTACCTTAACCTGTCCTATCACTCCGGTACGGCCTGTGGACCCTCCAGGGAAACGTCGTCTCTGGGATTTTGGAGCTGCGGACTGGGAGGCCCTCAGGCAGTACTTCTTTGATTTTCCCTGGAATGATTATTGCTTCCATGGCCGTGAGCCATCTGAGTGTGCCTTGCGCATTACGGAGGTTATTCTCTCGGGCATGGAAGCATACATTCCTTTCTCATATCCTTTGACTAACGCAAGAAAGCCTTGGTTTAATCACGCTTGTTCTAATGCTGTCCGCAACAAGGAGAAGGCCTACAAAAGGAACCGGAGCCAACCCACCCCTGAATCACATAATCTTTACGTTTCTGCCCGGAATCGTGCTAAGTCTGTTCTTCGCTCTACTAAAAATAATTTCATCCATACTAAATGCTCTCAACTCTCCAACTCGAATTCTTCCCGCTCCTTCTGGCACCTTGCCAAAAATCTTTCTAACAACTTTACCTCATCATCCTTCCCTCCTCTTTTCTACTCTGATGGTTCTGTAGCTATTTCTTCTACTGATAAAGCAGATCTCTTCGCACAGACTTTCTCCTCCAATTCCACCTTAGACGATTCCGGTGCTGTTCCTCCATCACTTCCCCCTCTGACTTCCTCATGGCTGACATTAAAATTTCTTCAGTTGATGTATTTTCTGCCATTACTGGCCTCAGTACTAACAAGGCATATGGGCCTGATGGGGTCCCTCCTGTTGTTCTCAAAAACTGTGCTTCTGTGCTTACACCCTGCCTAGGCAAACTATTTCGCCTTTGTCTGTCAACTTGTACCTTTCCTTCTTGCTGGAAGTTTGCTCTCATTCAGCCAGTCCCAAAGAAGGGTGACCACTCCCAACCCTCCAACTATCGTCCAATTGCTTTAACGTCCTGTATTTCAAAAGTTTTCGAGTCAATTCTTAATAGAAAAATTTTAAGGCATCTTTCCTATCACAACCTTCTTTCCGATCGTCAGTATGGGTTCCGTCAGGGACGCTCCACTGGCGATCTTCTCACCTACCTTTCAGACTCCTGGTCATCCTCCTTTCGGGACTTTGGCGAAAGCTTTGCCATTGCACTTGACATCTCAAAGGCTTTCGATCGAGTCTGGCACAAATCTTTAATTTCCAAACTGCCCTCCTACGGTTTCTATCCTTCTATCTGTACCTTCATCGCTAGCTTCCTTTCTGGTCGTTCTATAGCTGCTGTCGTAGACGGCCATCGTTCTTCTCCTAGATCTATCAACAGTGGTGTTCCTCAGGGCTCTGTCCTATCACCAGCTCTCTTCCTTTTATTCATCAATGATCTTCTAAGCTGTACATCTAACCCTATCCACTCATACGCTGATGACTCCACCCTTCACCTTTCCATTCGGTTCCCGCAACGCCCATCTCAACAGTTACTTCAAGAAACAAGGGATGAGGCTATGGCACACCTAATGTCTGACTTGGCTCATATCTCTGACTGGGGTAAAAATAATATGGTTGTCTTTAATGCTTCTAAGACTCAGTTCTTACACCTATCAACCCGACAAAATCTTCCACAGGTATACCCACTAATGTTTAATAATATTCAGATTAATCCTGCATCATCCTTGAACATGCTTGGGGTTTCATTTACTCGGGACTTATCTTGGAAAGATCATATTACATCTCTTGTAAAATCTGCTTCCAAGAGATTGGGTGTGCTAAGCCGACTCCGCTCTTTCTTTACCCCTGCACAATTGTTGACTCTATACAGGGGTTTTATCCGCCCCTGTGTGGAGTACAACTCTCATGTGTGGGGAGGCTCCCCACATACAGCTCTTCTCAATAGGGTGGAGTCAAAGGCTTTTCGTCTCATTAACTCTCCTCCTCTTACTGACTCCCTTCAACCTCTGTCTCTTCGCCGCACTGTTGCATCTTTATCTCTTTTCTATCGCTACTTTAATGGTCACTGCTCCTCTGAACTGTCTGCTTGCATTCCTCCACCTTTAAGACGGGCGCGTAGCACCCGTCTGGCAGCAAACTCTCATCCCTTTTCTGTCCAACTCTCTAATGCAAGAGTTAACCGTTACTCCCAGTCTTTCATTCATGCAACAGGTCAGCTCGAACTGTCTCCCTCTGTCTGTATTTCCTCCTGCCTATGATCTCCAGTCTTTCAAACGCAGTGTGTCCAGGCATCTCAAAATGATCGGATCTTGAATTTGGCTCTCTATTGTATTTTGTTTTTCTCTTGGAGGGAACTGTTACTGCGGGCTCATGGCCTTTGGTTCCTTCTTCCTCGCATTTAAAAAAAAAAAAAAAAAAAAAAAAAAAAAAAAAAAAAAAAAAAAAAAAAAGATATGGGGTAAACAGGTGATAAGGGTGCGATGGCGACCCAGGCTGCTGGCCTGAATACATTGCAATATGTCACGTTGTTGAAGGGGTGAAGGCAACCTGACAGGTACACGTGGTAACTGCACCAAAGTTACCTGGTCTGCTGTTTATCATCTTAGCACAGTGTCGTCAGTTTACAAGGTTTTCTTAGCACCTCTTCCTTAGCGAATTAGTTTGTATATTGCACTTTACTACCGGGTATTGTGTATTATGTTATTCCTGCCTTTTCGTTATCCACATAAACTGCAAAATAACCTGCAAAGAGGCAGCTTAGTAGCCATGTTTGCGGCTATTTAGGGGGAGGGGGGATCAGAGGCTGGGGCGGGGTGTGGCCCGGGGGTTTGTAGGGTTTGTGGTATTGTTCATACCTGTTTGGTGTGAACCACACCTGCGTATAATGAGGCCACACGGGATTTGTACACTGATTGGTAGTCTACCCCAATATGAACAATTTCGTCTGGAGAGAGAGAGAGAGAGAGAGAAACGAGGGGGTGTATTAGGGGATGATGATAAGAACTGACAGGTCATAAAGGGAACTGTGGGCTTAAAGTTGGCTGAGGATAATACTTACTGGTATTCACAAAAAATCGTGTACAACAGTTAGGCAAATTGCTTTCAGCACTGCTGGGTTGGGGCAGACATTGCAAAGTCTGGGCAACGTGACTGTGTACTCTAATATTGCATTGAAGGTGTGTGGCCTGTGTGAAGATAGTGTGGTGCATTTATAACGCTGCTCTGCTACTCCACCTGGCTGTTTCTTGTGTGTTGTAACGACGGCTCAGTGTTGTCAGTGTCAGTTGTGTATCATGTACTGGGTATTCATTTCCTACTCACACACACACACACACACACACACACACACACACACACACACACACACACACACACACACACACACACACACCAATGTATCAGGTACCGGCTATTCATTTCCTTCTCCCACTGCTACACACACACACACACACACACACACACACACACACACACACACACACACACACACACAGCTGTGCCCACAACACATCAGATATTGCAGGTGAGTGTCTTGTGAAGCTCTGTTTACATACTGCCTTGTACAACAATTTTGGCCCCTCTTGGACTCTTCATGGGGTACAGGCTCAACATGTGGTGTATTTTCTTTGATAATAACAAGAGTAATATTGGTCACTTTCTCCCCCCACCTGCAACTAATTGTTCCTTTCACTTGCAGGTACGATGTTACTTGTTACTAGTGCGTTACTTGGGTTACTTGCAAGATGGCAACATGAATACAGAGTCAGGCAGCGGTACGTGGCAGCCTAAGTTACAGAGAACCAGTGGCCCCAGTGTAGTGGCTTTCGAATTAAGGTGAGTCTTTTAGCCTTCTTAGTGCACTGACATAATTTAGTCTGGCAGGCTCCAAGTGATTTTAGTCAGTAGGTCAACTCTGGAACTGTCTCTCTCTGTCTGTATTTCCTACATGAAAGGTGCGTGGTGGTGTGGATGTGATAGAAAGCGTTAGGAGAAATACATTGAGGTGGTTTGGCCATGTGGAGAGGATAGAGAGCGAGAGACTAACGAGGAGAGTGTATGTGATTGTGGTGGAGGGGGGAGAGAGGGAGGGGGGAGACCGAGGTTGAGGTGGATGGAGTGGAGAGGTATATGAGAGAGGGATGTGTGAGCTGGGAGCAGGGCCTTGAAATGGCGGGGGACAGGGCGACATGGAGGCGATTTTCTTGTGGCCACCCCTTACGGGAATAAGGCGTCTGGCAATAGATAGATAGATAGACCTACATGAAAATGAGTGTCTTTGAGTGTGGTGTGTTGTCAGTTCAGGTCAGCTTCTTTCTTTACCACTTCACTCCGATGATGTCTTGGTTTATTCTTGCCATCTCCAGCCTCCAGGTCATTTTATTCAACTCAGACCGAAAAGAATAATCCTAAGTGTTGTGTCTTGGTGTGTTAAGCTGAGGTCTTTCTGAACCCTGTTGAGAATGGCAAGCACAGGACATAATTATAATCTTTTCACCTCTCTCTTCCTGTCTACATATAACACTCCCATCCGTCTCTCAATTTCCCCCATGCCTCTACTTCCCATCCACTCACTGTATGCTTTCTACTTTTGCGCCACAGCCTGTCTCACCTCTTCTCCCATCCGTCTCTCAACTTCCTCCATGCCTCTGCTTCCCATCCACTCACTTTGTGTTTTCCTCTTTTGCGCCACAGCCTGTCTCACCTCCTCGTTCCACCATGCTGTTCCTTGCACCCCCTTTCGTCTTCTCTTCATCCCACACACCACCTCACACATCATATTTTTCATTTTGTCACTTCCATTAGCTTGAGAGAAAGGATGTTCACCCCTGGAGCTGGGGATTTTATAGTTGGTGGTACATCAGCATGAGGATATTGTGGGTCAAACTAGGTCTTTCATGAAACACTTTTATTCTTACAAAATAGTCAAACAAAATGCCTCTTCATGTTTGTATCAGTTTAAGTCCATCCACCCTTGTAAGACTACACCTGGCCATCACCAAGCTGAAGGGGTTGGGAATCTTAGTCACGTTAGAACAAAAATATTATTGTACTGTAAAGTCACATTGGTATCACTCGAGAAGAATACACTAATTCCTTGTTGTAGATTTACGTCTTTTTTGGTGTACACTTCTTGACTCCAGTGCCATTGTCAGTGTTATTCTTGCCATGTGTACACCACAGTGTACTGTACTTTAAGACAGCTGTAACCCCTTCAATCCAGTGCCATTGTCAGTGTTATTCTTGCCATGTGTACACCACAGTGTACTGTACTTTAAGACAGCTGTAACCCCTTCAATCCAGTGCCATTGTCAGTGTTATTCTTGCCATCTGTACACCACAGTGTACTGTACTTTAAGACAGCTGTAACCCCTTCAATCCAGTGCCATTGTCAGTGTTATTCTTGCCATCTGTACACTACAGTGTACTTTAAGACAGCTGTAACCCCTTCAGTCCGTTGATGTACTTAGAATTTTGTTCTTGGTATCTCAAGATCAATTATTCAGTTTAAACACTGCTGGTGAGCAGTTGTTGAGTAACCCTGGTCTGTCTGGTTGAGCAGACCTGTCAGTCACAAACAAGCAGCTGCCCCTGCAGGGCCGTGCCATGCAGTGAACCAGTGTTTCCTTGCAGTGGACAGCACCTTGCCACTGCCAGGTGCTGGCAAGAGTATGGAGGTTGGGTTGCCAGACGGAATTTGCATCTGCATCCAGTAACAGGGACGCCATAGTAGGCTGCACATCATGCTGCTGCTTGGTGTTATGATTACCACCCACTATAGGAAACCAGTAGGCTTGTCAGTGTAGAGCCACCTGAAGTGGAAAGAAGAGTAATAAAAAGCAACGGGAAGGATGGGAAAAACAGGAAGAGAAGAGGCCAGACACAAAAAGGGAATGACAGGTGAAGGAAGAGGTAGGAGCACTACATCAAGTGAGTGGATGATAGTGGGACAGACACAAAAAGGGAATGATGAATGAAGGAAGACGTTGGCAGCACTACATCAAGTGAGTGGATGGTAGTGGGCAGCAGCCACCACTGCACCCGGGTATAGTAAAGGCAGTAAAGAAGGTTATACTGTAGGCAGCACTACATCAAGTGAGTGGATGGTAGTGGGCAGCAGCCACCACTGCACCCGGGTATAGTAAAGGCAGTAAAGAAGGTTATACTGTAGGCAGCACTACATCAAGTGAGTGGATGGTAGTGGGCAGCAGCCACCACTGCACCCGGGTATAGTAAAGGCAGTAAAGAAGGTTATACTGTATGTAACCTCGCCAGTTTGAAGTCTGTCCTAAGCTGAATATAAACACCTGAGGCAGCAAGAATATCTGAAGCATAGGTTGGCCCACGTGGACACGATGGACAATGAGAGACTGACGTGGAGTGTATATGAGGGAGGTGGAGGGGGAGATCAAGAATGAGATGGAGGAATGGAATGGAGATATAAATAAGAGAAGGGGGTGTGAGCTGGTAGGAGGGGAGTCAAGTCGCCTAGGACAGAGCAACGTGGAGGCAGTTTGATTATGGCTACCCCTTACATGATTAAGTCATGAGTTAGTAGATAGATGTATATAGATAGATAGATGTCACTGGATTGAAGGGGTTATACTTTCAATAATTTACAGAAAAAAGGCCAATAAAGTTCCATTTCTACCTATAAAGCTGGTTTGCCACTTTGCTTTGGTGGTGGAGAGGGACGCCTTCATGTGGTGGCACTGATATATCTGAGCGGCTACACTGCATGGTTAAATAACACCCCCAGCTACTTCCTTCCCCCCGAAAGGTGGAGGGTGGACTACGGCAGGACAGGTTAAGCCAGCAGTCCACCGGTTTGACGTCTCAGATGAACCTGGGGCTACATTATTATTAACTTGTATTACCACTACTACAATGGTACTACTACTATGGTAACAGTATACTACCACTACTACAATGGTACTACTACTACTACTATGGTACTGCTACTGCTGCATTCCTACCATCACCAGTTGCCTCTACGGTACTTTTTGTTTTCCACATACAGACTTACTCGTACAATGAGAATCTTGTGTAAGTAAACATCTTGTAGTCATTATTCTCTCCCTTACTGTCTTCTGTCCAGATTTTTGTTCCTGTGCTAATCATGTGTCTTTGGCTTTAAGTTACTGCCATATGGTGTTTGACAGGCGCTGGGAATCCAGTATTCAGTTCAGTTCCAGCTTATTCTATCTGTTGATGTTTGTGGCCAGGTGGCATGGTGGTTGTGTGCAGCAGTTTGGTGCAGAATAGTGGCGATACGTGATGGGTGGAGAAGGCCAGATGGACGACTCGTTACCATGGCAACCACCTGATGCTTACCGTGAGCATTGTCTTTGTAATAGACTTTTACTTTTACTTTTGTTTTTTATAAGCTTATTCATATACTCGACAGATTTTATTATTATGTACTAGCGGTAAAACATATAGGCCTTTGCATTTTGTCATTTTTTTCATGGTCTTGATAGTACTCGAAAGGCATGATGGTTGGGTGGGTTGCTGTGATGTAAGTGGCTGCCCAGGAGTTAGAGAGAGTAGAAGAAGAAACAGCAGCATGGTTAAGAGATGTGATTTAGAGAGAGAGGGAGTGAGAGTGCCCATGAGTTAGAGAGAGAGGGGGGGGGGAGAAGTAGAAGAAACTGCAGTATGGTTAAGAGATGTGATTGGTGGAGAAGTGGTGATGGCAGGCCCAGATGTTACCATGGCAGTCAGTTCACAGTAAAATTGAGTCTGTTGGTGTTTATATATCATGTTGGTGTTGTCACTGACCAGACTTCTGTAGCTAGTGTTGTAAGGTGTATTTGGCAACACAATACCCGATATTTCTACTAACTGGATTTCTGTTTAAATACCATCATCATCATTATTATTACCGCCACCACCACCACCACCACCACCATTAGCCTCCTCCTCCCCCTCCATCATCATCATCATCATCGGCGACGCCTTGTTCCCCCTGGCTACTTGAATCTGGCCTAAATGTTTCTGGTGCTGCCTCATCCTATCGCTAAGTAGGATAGTTAACATGATGGTAGTAGTATAGTATAAGCTAATTTTCATACAGGTAATGTCTCCTGCAGTATTTATTATTATTATTATTATTATTATTAATCATCATTTTTATTATTATTATTATTATTATTATTATTATTGTTGTTATTATTATTATTATTATTATTATTATTATTATTATTACCGTTTTTTACTATGGTTTGTTTTCATCTGGGCAACAGGGTCACTCACAGCTTGAATACTTAGTTGTGGTGATGTGAAATTCGAATGAGTCTCCTTGGTTACTAGTCAGATCAGTCCTCCACACCCTGAATACTAAGTCGTGGTTACATGAAATATGATGAGCCTTAAGGACGGAGTGAGTCTCCTTGGTTACTAGTCAAATCAAGCCTCCCACCTGAATACAGTATTAGGTCATGGTTACGTGAAAGTCAGTGAGCCTTAGTTATGGGGTAATGTGAGTCTCCCTGGTTACTAGTCAAATAAACCCCCTCACCTGAATATTAGGTCGTGGTTACGTGAAATTTGATGAGCCTTAAGGTAGGAGTGAGTCTCCTTGGTTACTAGTCAAATCAACCCTCCAAACTGACTACACTTGGCCATCAACCCAGCTGACATGGGATAGGGATCAGTATCAGATTTGAATATACGTCTGCCTATCTATCTGTCTATCTATTGCCAGACGCCTTATTCCCGTAAGGGGTGGCCACAAACAAGTCGCCTCCATGTCGCCCTGTCCCTCGCCATTTCACTGCCTCCTTCCCAGCTCACACCCCACTCTCATATGCCTCTTCACTCCATCCCTTCATCTCGTCCTCGGCCTCCACCTCACACTCACTCTCCTCATTAGTCTCTCCATCCTCTCCACATGGCCAAACCACCTCAGTGTACCTCCAACGCTGTCTATCACATCCACATCCACACCAGTATCTCAGGTGACAGGCAGAGATAAAGTTACCGTAGATAATGCCTGTGAAAGATGACTGTAGTTGGTGCACCTTAACTTGGTGCAAAATGTTGTCCTTTGGCAGCTGTTTTCACGTAGCAGCTGGCTGTGTGTGTGACTACCATACATACATACATACATACACACACACACACACACACACACACACACACACACACACACATATTTCACGTAGCAGGTGGCTGAAAAAGTGTGTGTGTGTGTGTGTGTGTGTGTGGCTACCATACATACATACATACATATGTACATACATACATACATACACACACACATACGTAAATTTCACGTAGCAGGTGGCTGAAAAACTGTGTGTGTGACTACCATAATACAAAGAAGAAATGGTGTAGCTAGTGCTTGTAGTGGACATGTACACTCATTCATACATACATCATACATATATACATACATATGCACACACATATACCTGCACCATAATACAGATAAAGAAGAAATGGTGTAGTCCTTTTAGTGGCCATTTACATACATACACACATACATATATACATACCTACGTATACATACATGTATACCGTACATTCACACATACTGTACATACATACATACATACACACGCGCACACACTGTACATACATACATACGTACACACATACACATACTGTACATTCGTACATACACGTACATACATCGTACATACATACACATACATACATCGTACATACATACATACACATACATCGTACATACATACATACTTTACATTCATACATACATACATACACATATACATACATATATACATACATAATTCAGCAGCAATGCAATCAGTTTGTCTCCTGTGTCAATACTATTATGTTCATAGTACTCTGAGATGGGTTGGTCTTGTGCAGAGAATATCACATTGCCTATACATACATACACACACATACGTACACATATACATACATATATACTTATATACATACATACATACATACATACACATACACATATACTTACATACATACACGCACATACATTACCTATAGTTCTTTCACCTTAACATGGCCCAAATTGTCGTCTTGTTACAGCTTATTTCACACAGATGATTGGCAGAAAAAGACAATTCTGTGGCTGTACATCACTCACAGCACTTCTTCGTGACTAGCTTGACATTTTTTTTCACCTTAAAACTGGGCAGAAAAAGACCGCTTTGGCCCTACATCCCTTTCGCTGCACGTCGTGACTAGCATCATAGTCTAGTGGGGAACTATAATTATTACAACTGGACATTCATGATGGAGAGACGGCATTTTTAGGTGCAACCTGTGTTGTCTTCAGCCATTCCATAGCACTTATTCGTGACTGGCATCATACTGTGTCTCTTAGCCATTCCATAGCACTTATTCGTGACTGGCATCATACTGTGTCTCTTAGCCATTCCATAGCACTTATTCGTGACTGGCATTATACAGTGTCTCTTCAGCCATGCCATAGCACTTACTCGTGACTAGCATCATATTCTAGTGTTAATCTCTGGCTACAACTCACCATTTAAATTAGAGTCATGGCAGTTTTAAGCCAAGTTAGTGTACAGTGAGTATAGCATCACTGACATCATTCCTCTCAAAGACCGTAACGTTAGTCTTTGCTGTATGTAGTTTCAGATTTCGTACCAAACTCATTAACTAGGTCTAATATGCAGAGTAAATCGCTAAGCAAGATGTGTTAGGAATTCTCAAGTGTCAGTTGCAATAAGACCGGGAGTCTGCGGTGCCGTGGAGATATTTGCTTTCTCGTCAACTTCATCTCTCCTTACTGGCTAACGAGAGAGAGAGAGAGAGAGAGGAGAGACGTGGCTGTCATCCTCACTCCGCGGTGACCAGCATAAAAATGGCGATATTTCACTAACTTCCCCTGCCAGCTGTGTGTTTTTGGTACAGGCGGGTGTGTATATGGTTATTACAACACTGGATCACTTATGTATCGCCTGTGTACCTGAACAACATTATTTAGGCCAAAAATAATAGTCTTTCAGTATTGCCAATATAAGGAGGAAACGTACCATCCCAGTTACACTCTTAAGACAAATAAAAACAGCTTTACTTCCTAGTTTGTAATAAAGCGATGGTTTGTATGGTGTTAATATTACAAGTAACTATATTTCCTATGGTATATCTCCTTTATTTTCTTATTATCCTGGTGGTAAAATCCACAGCTGGTCAACAGGTAATGCAGTGCTGATGTGGGAACTGTTGTGTGTCAGTCTGTGCTGGAAAAGGTTCAAGGTTTGGGTTGAACTGCTTCCTTCACGTCAGGTAATGTGTGTTTAAGCTGCAGTTATCATTGATGCGGCTGTCTGGCTGAACCCAAGTGAACACATGCCATGTAACAACATTAATTGCACCATCAGTTGGGTAAATTAAACCCAGTATTTAGGAAAATGCTGGAGCACTGGCAGGTTCGAAGCATGGTTGGCGTGAAGTGGTTGGTGTGGTGGATGAAAGGAGGGTGTAGTGCAGAAAGGGAAAATAGGAGAGGATAGGCCAAGACTGATGCTGTGTGAGAACAGAACATTTGTTAGGGTAGGACAAGACAGGCCAGATGTCAGGCTAAGTTTTACTGTACAAAATATACCAGGTCAAGTGATTGGAAAGGCTCAGGTCAACTTATACCTGCTGTTTCTGTTCTTGGTATCCAAACCTGACAGTCTTTACTACAGCACCACCAAGCAATGCAACTTACTGTTTTAATGGTAATAGTATTTTAGCTGCCTTGATTTATTTCTGTGCTATTACTGTTAATTATGTATGCAAGAAGGAGGCAATTTATTGGGTAGTTATGTAGTGTGATTAAAACAGACAACCTATCTACACTAACAGCACATTAGGCAAACCCGCTGATTTAGTTCAGCCAAAACCTGTGCTGTATTTATAAACTGTTCTAAACATAAACTGTGTATATAACTGCCTGTATAGACGCTTAGCATCACTCAGGCAACTAACAAACACTTTACAAACTAATTAGTCAATATTACAGTGACAAAATATGACAAAGAAACCACCTGTCATACTAGATAACTTATGGCGTTGAGTTTATGCTGTAGATTAGTTAGGATCCTTTATAAATGCCAGCCTGACGCTCTCACAACACCCACGGGCCATAGTTATAAATCATCCCAGGCCGTAGTGCCGTATAGGATTCTTGGACGTAATATTTTGATCGCTATTCACAACGCCACCAAACCCTTCACAACGGAACTAAGAGTGAATATTACAGTGATAAATACAACACACAATTGTACGTATTATAAGTCACTGCTACAGCAACGTGTATATGGTAAGAAATGCCTCTCTCTCTCTCTCTCTCTCTCTCTCATATACCAGCAAGGAGAGGTGATCTCCATGGTAACGTAAACTCACTGTCTTATTCCAACTTATATTTCGTAACAGCTCTACCTTAGCGATTTATTCTGCTAATTACACCAGTCTCCCTCTTTATGTTATTGATGAAAACTCCATGTTAGTGATGAGAAGGGTAAATATTAAGGTGTAATATGGGAAACAAATCGCTAAGTAGCAGGTGTTGCGGAGTCTCCTGTGTTCCCTATAGAATTCGCTGTTGTCACATCAAGCTGAGTAACATCGTCAGGAGGTGGCAGGAATAATAATGATAATAATAATAACTAATAATTATAATGACAATAATAATAATAATAATGAAAACTCTAGACTATACTCCTACTCAAACTTGGCCTAAAATTGCCACTGTCCACCTTGACGCTGAGTTATAACAGTAGGTCAGCATTAAAATATGATGCGAGTCACGAAGAAGTGCTGTGGCCAGGATGTAGAGCCACAGTATTGTCTTTTTCTGGCACCGAGCTTCGTGAAATAGCCTTGCAGGACAGACATCCTGGGCCATCAGTCAATCAAGTAGGCTTCGTAACACCCATCCTTTAGCGATTTATTCTGGCTATAACACCTCAGCATTGTCTTGTTTAGTAATTATATGTTTTTAATACACTTTACATCAGTAACATGCATATATGTACTGAGGTGTGGGGTGCGGAATAAGTGGCCAAGGTAGAGGTTTTACTAAATAAAGCATATCCTCTTGGCTATGCCTCCTCCATTTTACCTGCACCTCGCCATGTGGAAGGACTCTGTTCCCACCCTGGCCAGGCGCTGCTTGCCACAACAAGGCGTCTTGCATTTTTTGATGGGTCTGCTCTTCCCCACACCCACCGAGATAAAGTAACAGGATCAACAATAAATGTGAAGTATTTGTAATTAATAAGTGGTTGAGGAGGTGGTGGCATTGGCGGCGGTGTTGGACAATTAGTTATATTGGTCAGTCCATCCAAGTTATTTTGGTGCTGTATGTAACAAAACTGTTGTATATACCATACACACCATATACCATACACACCATATACCATACACACCATATACCATACACACCATATACCATACACACCATATACCATACACATCATATACCATACATACCATATACCATACACACCATATACCATACACACCATATACCATACACACCATATACCATACACACCATATACAACACATCTAATTATAGTCCATAACAAGTCTATACATAAATAAATTGGAAAAGCATATACATTGCTATGAAACACTAGCCTCAATAAAGTGTACTAGTAGTAATTGTAGATGTTAAAGAGTATGATGCTAGTTGGTGTGTGTGTGTGTGTGTGTGTGTGTGTGTGTGTGTGTGTGTGTGTGTGCTGTGAGGGTAGTGAAGTAATAAGTGCCAGTATACACGCGTGTGATAATTAACTCCATGTTTAATTAATAGGTATACATGCTTATTTCCTCTGTCTCATTTCAGCACACTCACTGCCATCCCCACGCCCACACCAGCAGCCTGAGCCGTCTCCGCAACACACAAGGGCCTGCAGGTGAGTTAGCAGTGTATTAAAGACACACACACACACACACACACACACACACACACACACACACACACACACACAAACACACACACACATAATGGATTTCCTAATCCTGCAGCATCACAAACACTTCATCACTTCATTCTTCACAAACTAAAGAGTTTTTACTCTTTCCTACATTCACTTTCAGATTTCGTTTCTTACACACACACACACACACACACACACACACACACACACACACACACATCATCATCATCATCATCATCCAGGTGTAATATGATGAGTAATTAGCTAAGGTGACATAGTAGGCTTCGTAACACCCATCCTTTAGAGATTTATTCTGCCTATAACACCTCAACATTGTCTTGTTTAGTAATTATATGGTTTTAATATAAATATAGTTTACCTCAGTAACCTGCATAAAGATACTGAGGTGTGGAGTGCAGAATAAGTTGCCAAGGTAGAGGTGTTACGAAATAAAGCCAGTTGGAGTACCACCGTCAGTCTGCGTTGCCATGGACACCATAGGCTTTCCCGCCAACACCACCGTCCCTGTCAGCAGTTCTTCTTGGGAGGGGCACTATTCCGTGGCAGTTATTTTCAATAATTCAGTTGTACAGTTCTGTGGCTGCATTTAGAGGTTATTTGTAAAGGGTAACGGCATGGAATCTAACGGTGTTATAGACATTTTTATAAAGGCTGAGGAATGTTGTACATGTACTTTATGTAACGATTATGTATTATCTGAGATCTCAGAAAAAAAAAATATTCCTAATAAGCCCAGACTAAAATTCAAAGCATTTAGTTAGTAAATATATCATTATATAACGAACATCACATCAGAAAGGACACTTTGGCCGCTTTGGTCTTATCTGTTCAAGCACCCTATAGAGTATCCAGATTACCCCCAACCCCCCCAACCCCACCCATTTAGGAACCCCTGAGAGAGAGAGAGAGAGAGAGAGAGCGATGTGCCCCTCATCCTGTCTCCTCGGTGGCCCACATAAAACTGACGATATTTCCACAAACGTAACATCCATGTGTGTGTGTTTGGTACAGGGGAGTGGGTACAGGGTCATTACAACACTGGCATCATTTATGTATCGCGTTTATACCTAAATAAGTATATTAAAGGCAAAAGTATTGGTGTTACAGTGGTGCCAAGTTAAACAGCAATACTGTCATCCCACATCGGTCTGACAAGCAAAGGAAAGCAACTCAGGTTTGTGGTTCAAGGGATATTGAAGGCTTATATTGTCAAAGTAATGCGTCAAACATTATTATGTTACTGTCTTTACCACTAAGCCACTTATGTCGTAAACCATTGAATTATTATGTTACTGTCTTTACCACTAAGCCACTTATGTCGTAAACCATTGAATTATTATGTTACTGTCTTTACCACTAAGCCACTTATGTCGTAAACCATTGAATTATTATGTTACTGTCTTTACCACTAAGCCACTTATGTCGTAAATCAAGCACACACTTTATTGTCAAAGTAATGCGTAAAACATTGAATTATTATGTTACTGTCTTTACCACACAGCTACTTATGTCGTAAAACATTGAATTATTATGTTACTGTCTTTACCACTAAGCTACTTATGTCGTCAAACATTGAATTATTATGTTACTGTCTTTACCACTAAGCCACTTATGTCGTAAAACATTGAATTATTATGTTACTGTCTTTACCACTAAGCTACTTATGTCGTAAAACATGGAATTATTGTGTTACTGTCTTTACCACTAAGCCACTTATGTCGTAAAACATTGAATTATTATGTTACTGTCTTTACCACTAAGCTACTTATGTCGTAAAACATGGAATTATTGTGTTACTGTCTTTACCACTAAGCTACTTATGTCGTAAAACATGGAATTATTGTGTTACTGTCTTTACCACTCAGCTACTTATGTTGTAAATCAAGCACACACTCCCAAAACAGCAAATGTTTTTAATGTGCCAGTTGAGTCTGCGTTGCCATGGAAACCACTCGTTTTCCCGCCAACAGGACCCACCTCCCTGTCATCCTCTCTCGTCGGTGGCCAACATAAAAATGACGATATTTCCATTATTTTATCTTTTTCGACTGTTTCTTTGGGGCAGGAGGGTGGGTGTATGGATAGTACAATACTTACACCACTTATTTATTGCAGTCGTTGCGGATAAAGAATATTTACAACAAAATAATATGCTACACAGTGTTCTCAAGTATAATAAGACCAGTAGCCTGCCGAGTCAATCTTAACTCATAGCAAAATTACTGAGGCTTCTTGTTTTTAGTCAACTTAGGGTTCATGAAAGTTTAATATTTTCAGTATCGACTATTTTTATGCCATTTCCCTTAATTGTATAACTACTCATATTATAATAAAATCAAATTTCGTACATCGCCAGCACAGCTAGATCTGGGAACTGCGTGGTGTTGTGAGACCTCGAGGTGTTGGTTGAACTGACAAATGTCTTTGGTCGAGCTGATTCATTGATTCAGTTCAACGAGGTTAGATAACCTGCGTGTTTGAACTACACTCTCCTATGACTTTATTTTCACACACACAGCCACAACAGCACATCAGTACGGTTAATTACCATATATTATCAGCGACAAACACCTCAAGCAGCGTTAAAAAACAACCCCTGTTGTGGATCTTGCTGCTGAAATTATGAAGCTAGAATCTGCAGTCTTTGGCATCCATGTTGGGCCAGGGAGACCAACGCAACACAGAAATTACAAGAGTGATATCTTGGCGATTTCTTTCATTTAAGAGATAATTTTGTGCTATTGCTTGTATAGGCCAAGAGGCCAGTGTGTACCATCTTCAGGCGGACTACCAGCCTCCAGAATGACCTAATAATGATACAAGAGACAAACTTAGATCAGCCAATTAGTTACTTGCAAGGGTTTCTCTTCTTAGTGTTACAACTTGACACTCTCACCAACAACACCCTAAAAATGACGTCAGAATTAAACTAATTTTACCTTAGCGCCGTTGATCTATTTTGTATTATTATTATCAACTGATGTGACTGAGAAACATGCCAATTTGGGTGTAGTTATGTAGTGAAGTTAAGGCAGACATCAAGTGCGCATTAGCACCACATTAGCTGACGTGACACATTAAGTTCTAACAAAATATGACGTAATATTCATAACATTTCTCACCTTTACCTGTGTACAGGAGCCTTTTGTTTTCACTGGTATATCCCCCAAACACTTCACCACCAAACCAGGCTGAATATTTAGCTGGAAATACCTCCATACACACCGATTTCTGATACCGATTTACTTCCGTAAAGGAATATTTATCGTAAGAAATGGTTAAGATCATTTACGACTACGGTGCTACAGCCATGGCAGCCTCGCATCACCCCACACAGTTGCCAGATCACAGGGTGTCTCCGGAAGTTGCATGTCAGTAATTCAGTTAACAGAGAGACACGAATATCTCACAGAATGGTTTTGAATTATGACCGCTAAGACAGCAAGGACGAAATATGTAAGAGAAACTAACAGTCTTTATAATATTCCTTTAATCTGGAACCGACATCAGAGGCCAAGGGTACTTTTACTGTTGGTAACATTGGTATGCACATCATTTTAGCTTTAAATACAATTATTCGACTATACAGGCGAGAACTAAGCTATGTCGGTATTGTAATATCGGTACAGCCACCCGTCTGCACCAAGGAACCAGTCCTAAACGATGAAATAGTGGAAATATCGTCATTTTTATGCTGGTCATCGCGGAGTGAGGATGGTAGGAAGGTCGCTGTTGTGAGGGGCAAGACCAGTGGTATCCATGGCAACGCAGACTCACCCTCGTATTCCTGATGGCCCTGGAGATTCGTAACACGTTTTCCTTAGCTATTTATTCTGCACATTACACCTCAGTGGCATCTTTTAAGTTACTGACGCCAACTATATACTATAATGACAAATAGCATATACTGTAATGTTTAGGTGTAATATAATTATTTTGTAACACTTCATCCATACTGATGTACTCTGCTCATTATGCCTCATTATCTTCTCGTAATGGTAATACAAAAATTGCTATCAAACGAGATAAATAACATATAAAAGAAGGCTAACATGTAATATTGGAATAAGTTACTGTGTAAAATGTGTTACGAAGCCCTAGAGAAGACCAGCCCCAGCAACAAGTAAAATCGTTTGAAGGTGGCAGGAGTCAAATGGCGCTTGAAGGTGGCAGGAGTAAAATGGTGCTTGAAGGGCTGGGTTGACCTCTCTCTCTCTCTCTCTCTCTCTCTCTCTCTCTCTCTCTCTCTCACTCACTCTGTATATATGTCTGTATCTGCCTTTGCTTGAAGGTGGCATGAGTCAAATGGTGCTTGAAGGTGGCAGGAGTAAAATGGTGCTTGAAGGTGGCGGGAGTAAAATGGTGCTTGAAGGTGGCATGAGTAAAATGGTGCTTGAAGGTGGCAGGAGTAAAATGGTGCTTGTAATATTTATCGTTATTAATATAGGCTTAGAGCATCCTGTGTTTGACTCCAGTGACGCTATATATTAGTTTGCCTGTATCTCCTGGCATGTCTCTTTCTGTCTTTATCTGTGTCTAATTATCTATCTATCGCTACACGCTTGAGTCCCGTCAGGGTTGGCTACAAACGCGTTGTCGTCCGCCACCTGACTAACCTCTCTCCAACTCACACATCCCTCCCTCGGCTGCGTCTGTATGCCATCCCTCCGTCTCATCCTGGGTCGTCCATTCCCTCAGCCTCCCGTGTCACCTCGCTGACACACACTTGTAGGCAGTGTTTTTCCTCCCTCCTCTCCACTTGGCCAGACCATCTTATAGTACAGTACATCTTTTAATGTGCTTCCCACAGTACATCTTGTAATGTGCTTCCCACAGTACATCTTTTAATGTGCTTCCCACAGTACATCTTTGTGCTTACCACCTCCACATCAACACCACCTCGCTCCATCACTTCTCATTCGCCTCTCACGTAATGGTGCCGTCAGATATTTTGGTGTTGCTGTTTCCATATGACTTTATATAGTTTAGGATAGACTTTTGGCCCTGAAGGAGTGGCATACAGTCTGCCTGAACCCCTTCACTGATGCACCACTCCTGAAATGGAATAACATGGTTTGCTGGTAGGGTGAGAGAGGTAACGTTATGGGATATTAACAGTATGCAGTATTATGTTAAGCTGTACGTGTGTGTGTGTGTGTGTGTGTGTGTGTGTGTGTGTGGAATAAAATCGTGTGCTGGTAGGAAGAGTCAGGTAACAAAATATATTTTGAGATATTAACAGTTTGCAATATAATGATAAAGTATACGTGTGTGTGTGTGTGTGTGTGTGTGTGTGTGTGTGTGTGTAATAACATGGTGTGCTGGTAGGAAGAGTGAGGTAACAAAATACATTATGGGATATAAACAGTATGCAGTATAATGTTAATGTGTGTGTGTGTGCGTGTGTGTGTGTGTGTGTGTGTGTGTGTGTGTGTCCAGTTAATAGGTATATAATTTACTATTGCCTCATTTCAGCACCCCCACTGCCACACCCACACCCACACCAGCAGACTGAGCCCCTCCGCAACACGAGACACCTCCAGGTGAGTTGCCTCCTCCCTCCCCCCCCTCAGTGCCATCCTCCCCCTCCACTTCCCTCCCTCAGTACCAACTTCCTCCTTCACCTTCCCCATCAGTACCAGTTTCCTCCTCCCCTCCCCCCCTTCAGTGCCAACCTCCTCAGCCTCCTCTCCTTCAGTTCCAACTTCCTCCTCCTCTCCTCAGTGCCAGCCTCCACCTGCCCCCCTCTCCCTTCAGTGCCAACCTCCTCCTCCCCCACCTCCCCCCTTCAGTGCCAACCCCCTCCTTCACCTCCCCCGTTGGTGCCAACCTCCTCCTCCATCTCCCATCTCAGTGCCAGCCTCCTCCTCCTCCACCTCCTCCCCTCAGTGCTAACCTCCTCCTCCTCCTCCACCTCCTCCCCCCTCAGTGCCAGCTTCCTCCTCTACCTCCCCCCTTCATCGCCAACTTCCTCCTCCCCCTCCCCCTCACTGCCAACCTCCTCATCCACCTCCCCCCCTCAGTGCCATCCTCCTCCTCCTCCTCCTCTCCCTGAGTGCCATCCTCCTCCTCCTCCTCCTCTCCCTCAATGCCAACCTCCTCCTCCTCCTCCTCCTCTCCCTCAGTGCCATCTTCCTCCTCCTCCCCCTCCCCCTCCCCCTCCCCCTCAGTGCCAACCTGCTACTCCACCTCCCTCCCATAGTGCCAACCTGCTTCTCCTCCTCTCTCTCAGTGCCAACCTCCTCCTCCTCCTCCTCCTCCTTCCCCTCCCCCCTCAGTGCCAACCTCATCCTCCTTCACCTCCCCCCCTCGGTACCAACCTCCTCCTCCACTTCTCCCCCTCAGCGCCAACCTCCACCTTCCTCTCCCCTCAGCGCCAACCTCCACCTTCCCCTCCCCCTCAGCGCCAACCTCCACCTTCACCTCCCCCTCAGTGCCAACCTCCACCTTCCCCTCCCCTCAGCGCCAACCTCCACCTTCCCCTCCCCCTCAGCGCCAACCTCCACCTTCACCTCCCCTCAGTGCCAACCTCCACCTTCCCCTCCCCCTCAGCGCCAACCTCCACCTTCACCTCCCCCTCAGCGCCAACCTCCACCTTCCCCTCCCCCTCAGCGCCAACCTCCACCTTCACCTCCCCCTCAGTGCCAACCTCCACCTTCCCCTCCCCTCAGCGCCAACCTCCACCTTCCCCTCCCCTCAGTGCCAACCTCCACCTTCCCCTCCCCCTCAGTGCCAACCTCCACCTTCACCTCCCCCTCAGTGCCAACCTCCTCCTTCACCTCCCCCTCAGTGCCAACCTCCTCCTTCACCTCCCCCTCAGTGCCAACCTCCTCCTTCACCTCCCCTCTCAGTGCCAACCTCCTCCTTCACCTCCCCTCTCAGTGCCAACCTCCTCCTTCACCTCCCCTCTCAGTGCCAACCTCCTCCTCCTCCCCCTCCTCCTCAGTGCCAACCTCCTCCTTTACCTCCCCCTCCCCCTCAGTGCCAACCTCCTCCTTTACCTCCCCCTCCCCCTCAGTGCCAACCTCCTCCTTTACCTCCCCCTCCCCCTCAGTGCCAACCTCCTCCTCCTCCCCCTCCCCCTCAGTGCCAACCTTCCTCCTCCTCTCCCTCAGTGCCAACCTTCCTCCTCCTCTCCCTCAGTGCCAACCTTCCTCCTCCACCTCTTCCTCCATCTCTCAGTTCTCCCTCATCTCACCTCTCCCTCAGTGCCAGCCTCCTCCTCCACCAGTGCCAGCCTCCTCCTCCACCAGTGCCAGCCTCCTCCTCCACCAGTGCCAGCCTCCTCGTCGTCCCTCCTCCTCCTCGTCATCATCACCCTCCGTCCTCCTCCACCTTGTCCTCCTCTTCTCCCACCCCCCTTATCCTTCTCTTCCCCCACCCACTCCTCCTCCTCTTCCCCACCCCCCTCCTCCTCCTCTCCCCCACGCCCCTCCTCCTCCTCCTCCTCTCCCCTACCCCCCCTTATCTTCATCCTCTCCCCTACCCCCCTTATCTTCATCCTCTCCCCTACCCCCCTCATCCTCATCCTCGCCCCACCCCCCTCATTTTCCTCCTCCTCTTCCCCACCCTCCCTTTTCCTCCTCCTCTTCCCCACCCCCCTCATCCTCCTCTTCCCCCACCCCCCCTCATCCTCCTCTTCCCCACCCCCCTCATCCTCCTCTCCCCCACCCCCCTCCTCATCATCCTCTCCCCCATACCCTCATCCTCCTCACCCCCACCCCCCTCAACCTCTTCATCCTCCCCTTCTGCCCCTCGTCCCCCTTCCTCTTCCACCCCTAAAACTCCTCCCCCTCATCCTCGTCCCCTCTCCCCCCCTCCTCATCCCCTCTCCTCCCGCTCCTAATCCCCTCTCCGCCCCCTCTTCCTCATCCACTCCTCATCCCCCCTTCTCCTTCTCGTCCCCTTTCTTTCCCCTCATCCTCGTCCTCCTCCTAATCCTCTTCCCCCTCCTAATTCTTTCCCCCTCCTAATTCTCGTCCCCCTCCTAATCCTCACCCCCTCCTAATCCTCGTCCCCTTCCTAATCCTTACCCTCTCCTAATCCTCTTCCCCCTCCTAATCCTCTTCCCCCTCCTAATCCTCGTCCCCCTCCTAATCCTCGTCCCCCTCCTAATCCTCTTCCCTCCCAATCCTCTTCCCCCCTCCTAATCCTCTTCCTAATCCTTGCCCCCTCCTAATCCTCTTCCCCACCTAATCCTCGTCCCCCTTCCTAATCCTTGTCCCCTCCTGTTCGTCCCTCTTCCTCGTCTCCTTCTCTTGCTCCTCGTCCACATCATCGGCCTGAAGAGCCCATGATGTGATATGTATTTTATTCCAACTTTTCCACGCGGTTTTTTGTTTTGTTTTGTTTTAATGTAGTCTTTATTCAATAATATTTTCGCCTGTGCAAATAAAGTCGTCTTGTGTGTGTTTTAATTCCATAATATGAGAGAGCGAAAACAAAACTTAGTGAGCTCCGGGATTTAGCAACAGGGCATCATAAGGCCCGGGTGTTGAGCAGTGGTACAAGCTTGCAATGTTCCCCACCAGGTGAACAGCAAAACATAAGACCCCTTCCCTGTGCAACCAAAAATACTGTAGTTCAAAGAATGACCAATAGATGGCAGCACTAACAATGTCTGGTGCTGCCATCTATTGGTCATTCTTTGAACTATCTTTGGTTGCACAGGGAAGGGGTCTTATGTTTTGCTGTTCCTGACAAGACTGGTGCTGCCATCTGGTAGAAAATATGTGAACTTTTACCAGTGGTGCCATCTGGTAGAAAATATGTGAACTAATTGTACCAGTGGTGAACACCAAGGCGTCATTCCCCCCTGTTCATCCCTGGGCCTGGTAAGTATTGTCTTGTACACTACTACAGAGGATACAGGAAACAGGGTAGGTAGTATTGCCACCACTTTATTTTGTACTCCAGTGTTACACACGTTACATTCAAGGTACATTGTATATGAGGTTCAGGGCTGTGAAAAAGCATGTAAATAATGAAGGGAAAATGTTAATGGAGAGAGAGAGAGTCAGAGAGGGGGGGGGGGTTCTTTTCACAATTCATAACCCATAAAAAAAGGTAAAGATGCTTCTGTGGACTCCGCCACGCCATATCAAAATATCAGACTGGATGGTTGTAGTGGTGGTAGTAGTAGTAGTAGTTCTAGTCACAAGTTCAGCTGAAATGTGAACCCAGTGGACTGCAGGCTGAAATTGTGTAACTTAATTTTGCAGCCAATCTCGATAATGATAAAGGGAAGACGAAATGGCTAGGAGGGGGGGAGGGGGCAGGATAATGAGGAGGGTGACGGGGGTATGGGATATGGGCAGCATGACGGGGGTATGGGATATGGGCAGCATGACGGGGGTATGGGTTATGGGCAGCATGACGGGGGTATGGGATATGGGCAGCATGACGGGGGTATGGGATATGGGCAGCATGACGGGGGTATGGGATATGGGCAGCATGACGGGGGTATGGGATATGGGCAGCATGACGGGGGTATGGGATATGGGCAGGACATCTGAGACAATTTAGTGATAAATTACTGGTGATGGGAAAATAATAATCAGCAGTACACAATAATTCCAACCTGCAGTCCACTGGGTTCACATTTCACATGAACTACTATTACTACTACTACTATACTACTACTACTACTACTAAACCATCCAGTATTATATCTATATATGGCGTGGGTCAGTGCACGGAAAGCATTTTGTATTTTTCTGGGCCATAAATTGAGGAAAGAATACCCACCCCCCGTAACGCTCTCTCTCTCTCTCTCTCTCTCTCTCTCTCTCTCTGACATCCCATCTCCCCTTATCACACCTGTCTCCCTTAGTTCTCTCTCTCTCTCTCTCTCTCTCTCTCTCTCTCTCTTCCCTTATCACACCTGTCTCCCTTAATTCTCTCTCTCTCTCTCTGACATCCCATCTCCCCTTATCACACCTGTCTCCCTTAATTCTCTCTCTCTCTCTTTCTCTCCCTTCCCTTATCACACCTGTCTCCCTTAATTCTCTCTCTCTCTCTCTCTGACATCCCATCTCCCCTTATCATACCTGTCTTCCTTAATTCTCTCTCTCTCTCTCCCTTCCCTTATCACACCTGTCTCCCTTAATTCTCTCTCTCTCTCTCTGACATCCCATCTCCCCTTATCATACCTGTCTCCCTTAATTCTCTCTCTCTCTCCCTTCCCTTATCACACCTGTCTCCCTTAATTCTCTCTCTCTCTCTCTGACATCCCATCTCCCCTTATCATACCTGTCTCCCTTAATTCTCTCTCTCTCTCTCTCCCCCTTCCCTTATCACACCTGTCTCCCTTAATTCTCTCTCTCTCTCTCTCTCTGACATCCCATCTCCCCCTTATCATACCTTTCTCCCTTAATTCTCTCTCTCTCTCTCTCTCCCTTCCCTTATCACACCTGTCTCCCTTAATTCTCTCTCTCTCTCTCTCTGACATCCCATCTCCCCTTATCATACCTGTCTCCCTTAATTCTCTCTCTCTCTCCCTTCCCTTATCACACCTGTCTCCCTTAATTCTCTCTCTCTCTCTCTCTCTCTGACATCCCATCTCCCCTTATCATACCTGTCTCCCTTAATTCTCTCTCTCTCTCTCTCTCTCTCCCTTCCCTTATCACACCTGTCTCCCTTAATTCTCTCTCTCTCTCTCTCCCTTCCCTTATCACACCTGTCTCCCTTAATTCTCTCTCTCTCTCTCTCTCTCTGTGACATCCCATCTCCCCTTATCATACCTGTCTCCCTTAATTCTCTCTCTCTCTCCCTTCCCTTATCACACCTGTCTCCCTTAATTCTCTCTCTCTCTCTCTCTCTGACATCCCATCTCCCCTTATCATACCTGTCTCCCTTAATTCTCTCTCTCTCTCTCTCTCTCTCTCTCTCTCTCTCTCTCTCCCTTCCCTTATCACACCTGTCTCCCTTAATTCTCTCTCTCTCTCCCTTCCCTTATCACACCTGTCTCCCTTAATTCTCTCTCTCTCTCTCTGACATCCCATCTCCCCTTATCACACCTGTCTCCCTTTTCTCTCTCTCTCTCTCTCCTTATATGTACCCCCCCCTCTCTCTCACACCCCATCTCCCCTTATATATACCCTCCCATCCCTCTCTCTCTCTCTGTCTTTCACATCCCATCTCCCCTTATCTGTTCTCCCCCCCCCCTTCTCTTTCTCTCATATTCCTTTCTCATACATCTCCCCCTTCACACACACACACACACACCATTTCTCATATGTACCCTCCAATCCCCCGTTCTCCCTCTCTCTCTCTCTCCATCCCTTTATGATACATCTCCCCCTTATCTCTCTCATCCCTTTATCATACATCTTCCCCTTACTGACTCTTTCTCTCTCTTACACACATCCCATTTCCCCTTGTTATATGTACGTTTCTCTGTCTCCTCACACACACACACACACACACACACACACACAAAATCCGATTTCCCCTTGTTATATGTACCCTCCTCTCTCTCTCACACACACACAAAATCCGATTTCCCCTTGTTATATGTACCCTCCTCTCTCTCTCTCATACAGGCATCCTATTTCACACACACACACACACACAATTATAATTATGTATATTTACCCTCCTCTCACTCTCTTTCTCACATACAGGCATCCCATTTCATCTCCCCTTATTGTATGTACCCTCGTCTCTATCTCTGTCACACACACACACACACACACAGTCCCATTTTCCCTTGTTATGTGTACCCTTCTCCCTCTTTAACACACACACACACACACACACACACACACACACACACAGTCCCATTTTCCCTTGTTATGTGTACCCTTCTCCCTCTTTAACACACACACACACACACACACACACACACAGTCCCATTTTCCCTTGTTATGTGTACCCTTCTCCCTCTTTAACACACACACACACACACACACACACACACACACACACACAGTCCCATTTTCCCTTGTTATGTGTACCCTTCTCCCTCTTTAACACACACACACACACACACACACACACAGTCCCATTTTCCCTTGTTATGTGTACCCTTCTCCCTCTTTAACACACACACACACACACACACACACACACACACACACACAGTCCCATTTTCCCTTGTTATGTGTACCCTTCTCCCTCTTTAACACATACACACACACACACACACACACAGTCCCATTTTCCCTTGTTATGTGTACCCTTCTCCCTCTTTAACACACACACACACACACACACACACACACACACAGTCCCATTTTCCCTTGTTATGTGTACCCTTCTCCCTCTTTAACACACACACACACACACACACACACACACACTCCCATTTTCCCTTGTTATGTGTACCCTTCTCCCTCTTTAACACACACACACATATATCCCATCTCCCCTTCTGTGTACCCTGCCTCTCTCTCCTCTACAGTATAAGATGTAGGGGGTAAACTTTTAACACACTGTAAAAATCTACATAAACAGTGTGGGATAGTTCTATACTGTATCTCTAATATGTAATACTAAAGATGCCACTGCTATATAATCACTAGCCCTCAAAAATGGTTTGATATATATTTTTTCATCCATCCATCATCCAATCCTACGTTGCCCCATGAGGAGGGTAGGAGCCCGGGGCTAGGAAAGTTGGTCCTGACATTTAAGATGAGAGTGACCAGCCTCACTCATCCCTGAGTGGCATGACATGAGCAATAAACCCCAACCACCCCTTGGATATAAAGCTTCACTGGCTCAATCCAATTGCAGCATCTTTATTACCCACTAAACCACCAGGAGCCAAAATTTGGTTATATGGTTACCACCCAGCGTAGTAAAATGGTTTCCTGGTGTACAGGAAACCATTTGGCTTGTCACTCAGTGTAGAGTCACCCACAGGCAGAAGGAAGAGGAAAGACTGAAGGAAAGAAAGACACAAGAGGGAGTGTTAAGTCACCTGCAGGCAGAAGAAAGAGGAAAGAATGAAGGAAAGACAGACAGAAGAGGATGAATGGAAAGAAGGATGGAGGAGAGGAAAGGGCAGACACCCGAGAGCAGCACTACATCAATATTTTTTTATAAGTTTTGATGTCCTTCCATATGATGTTAATACTATTTTGCTGCCAGCTTGAGCAGTGGCAACTTTAGTGTTACATTGTACACTAATACTTACATTATACAGTGATACAGACCAATGGTATAACTGATTGACAATACCAACATCACACTGGGCTGTACTCCAAACAGTACTTAGCACAAGAATAAAAGACTGACAGAAATTTAGGCCAAGTTAAGGTAAACAGGGTATAGACAGGCAACTGAAACAAATTTTTAAAAAGGTACATACAAGAGTTTATTTATACAAAACATTCATTTACTATACATGTACAGTACATGGCTATACTCTCCTCACCTTAACTTTCAATGCCAGGAACACATCATATTCATAGCACTTCCTCATGACTAGCACAATATTCTAGGCAATCTCATTACAATTACTGTACAATGAAAATGGAAGAGATTAATTTTAGGCCAAGTTAGAGTAAAAACAGTATAGCAATATTGGTTGTGCATTGAGACAGACTATTATTCTGACATTCTTTGAAGCCTTTGTGGATCTGTTTTACATTCACTTATTCAGGCCATCACAAGAAACTAATGGCAAACTGACTGGCTTTTGCAGTGTTGTCTCTCAAAGCAAACATTTTATGCCCCATACTGAATGGCCTAAGGAAAAATTCAATGTCAAGTGGTTAAAAGCCACAATTTTTTTGCCAGCACACATCAGTGACTTAGTATGAATTAACTACTTGTAACAGCTTTAGATTATTGTCCTCCTGATGCAAAGGGTAACAGAAATTGATATAATGGGGCATTTAGAAAAAGATCCACTGATCCAGCTTTACTCATGTCTGTGTCTAAGAAACAGGCTGAGCATTAAGCACAAGTCTGTCTTTATATATGTACTACAGCTCTAACCTGGGATTAAAAAGAGAGAGAGAGAAAGAAAGCAATGATGGAACCTCCCACACACACACAACCTTCAATGTAAAAATGTCCTGTACATAATCACTTTAGTCCAGTTCAATTAATGTACAACCATTTATATGTACAAAACACACCTACAGTATTTGCATGACCACCTTCTACCTATGGTCAATAAATAAAACTTTAACTATGATGATATGACAGATGTTGGAAGCAGTGAGCTGGGGAGCTTAGACAACAGGGAGAGTGGATTGCTGCAGCCTGGTAGGGAGAGAGACACTGTGTTACTACAGTAATGAACAGAATATATACTTAGGATGAGATATTAGGAAGTCAACTGATGGCAATATGGGCCCTGGTGTTTTAGTACAGCAGGAAAAACATCATATTATAAAGATCAGCATGATGGTAATATTTCTTATTGTGCTGATCATAAATAAATGATCATCAGCATAAGAAATATTGCCATGATCTTCATCATCTTTACCAATGTGTTTTTCCTGCTGCTGTAGTCCCAGGCTCCTCTGAAGGTGAACCAGTGAACTACAAGCTCTTATCTTGCAGTCAATCCTCCTCCTTTCAGGGGATAACAAGACTGGGTACATGGTTATATCAGTGCCACTGCATGAAGGCATCCCTCTATACTGGCTACATGGTTATATCAGTGCCACTGCATGAAGGCATCCCTCTACAACATCTGGATACAACAAAATAACAAAATCCTGCTTAGATGCTTCCTGGTTCTGGATCCCACCTGATCTTTTAGTGAAGTTAGGGTAGTGAGGATGAAAAAACAATAATAGTAATGGGTAGTGAGGATGAAAAAACAATAATAGTAATGGGTAGTGAGGATGAAAAAAACAATAATAGTAATGGGTAGTGAGGATGACAAAACAATAATAGTAATGGGTAGTGAGGATGACAAAACAATAATAGTAATGGGTAGTGAGGATGAAAAAAACAATAATAGTAATGGGTAGTGAGGATGAAAAAACAATAATAGTAATGGGTAGTGAGGATGAAAAAACAATAATAGTAATGGGTAGTGAGGATGAAAAAACAATAATAGTAATGGGTAGTGAGGATGACAAAACAATAATAGTAATGGGTAGTGAGGATGACAAAACAATAATAGTAATGGGTAGTGAGGATGAAAAAACAATAATAGTAATGGGTAGTGAGGATGACAAAACAATAATAGTAATGGGTAGTGAGGATGAAAAAACAATAATAGTAATGGGTAGTGAGGATGACAAAACAATAATAGTAATGGGTAGTGAGGATGAAAAAACAATAATAGTAATGGGTAGTGAGGATGACAAAACAATAATAGTAATGGGTAGTGAGGATGACAAAACAATAATAGTAATGGGTAGTGAGGATGACAAAACAATAATAGTAATGGGTAGTGAGGATGACAAAACAATAATAGTAATGGGTAGTGAGGATGAAAAAACAATAATAGTAATGGGTAGTGAGGATGACAAAACAATAATAGTAATCATCTCAACCCTAACTAAAAAAAATTATTATGGGGAGGGGGGTTGACAAGGTCCATAATCTCCTCAGTTGAAGAAACTGCCTAATATCTTTCTTAAGTGATTATTCTGCTATTATGCCTTACTATCCTCTTGTGTCATTTAAATTACTACAACACCTCCATACTCAGCATACATGACACACCATACAAACTGATAGTAACCAGCTCTATCCAAAAATAATTAGCTAAGGAAAAGACGCCAGGCAACTTCCTCAGCTGACGAGAATTTGGATCTAAGAATTACTATAATACAACATCTAATGCCATTTTGTTCTCTACACAGGCAGCTGGAGGTACTCAGTGCCAACGAGGCAACGGTTACCAGCCTCACTTGCCCACCCCTCAGATGTAACCCTTACAGTGTCCATCCAGCTGAACCACCTTAACCCACTGAACCACCACCCACCATAGCAAATGACATGGTGTATAGCAAACCATTTCACTTGTCACTCAGGGGCACTACATGAGAGAGAGAGAATACATCAAGGAGACAGGGGAGGATGGGGACATCAAGTTGAGAGAGGAGGGATGGGGACTACAAGTAGACAAAGGGGGGGGGGTAAGGATGGGAACAACATCAAGGAGAGGGGGAGATGGGGACTACATCAAAAGGGGGGAGGAAGGGACTACATCAAGCCGAGCAGAGAGGAAGGGGGAGGCACTACACTGCATGGGGGAAGAGAGAGGGTCACTATCAAGTGGGAGGTGGGGGAAGGGGTTAGGATAGAGAAAAGGGGGGAAGGGAGAGAGGATGACCACCCTTCCACTATTATAATTATTATTTTATGATAAATACAGTATTGTACAACCACCATTACCACTAATGTTACAACTTTCACAAACAAGACAAATGATAAAAGGAATAATTTTTAATCAACTGGACATAATATGTATTTTACTTAAAATAAAAACAACTAACCTTCAATATATTAATTACCTTGGGTATCAAGAAGGGTGAGTATGAAGGCACACTTAGGTGTCAACTGGCAGTCTGTCTCACCCTTAACGTAGCTGATCACTTGTCTTTGCACCTCTGTTGTGAATGGCATCAAATGATTAACTCTGGTTGATGGGATAACTTTCAGAACAAAACTGGTTAAAAAAGAAATAATAAAACTGTTAAAAATCAATCCTCCAACCATTACACAACCCTTCAGTGTCCCACCAGCAGCACAGGTGCCTGGGTCTACACAGCTTAGTCCAGGCTGGAGTATGAGGCAAATGACCAATTGCTCTTTCTTGAATAAGGAAAGTGTTGGCAGTGAGGGAGGAGGAGGAGGCGGGAACTGAGAGAGACGATGACGAGAATGAAGAGGAAGTGGAGGAAGAGGCTGGCACTATGAGAAAAGGAGGGGGGGGGGGAGCTGGCATTGAGAGAGGAGAATAATTGAGGAAGAAGGGGATGGCAATGTGACAGAAAGAAAGGAGGAGGAGGACTGAACTGGCACACACACAGAACTGAGGAGGAAAAGGCTGGTACAGAGATGGAGAGGAGAGGAAAGAAGGAGGAGGAATAATGAGCTGGCAGAGAGAGAGAGAAAGAGAGATGGGCACTATGAAATAATGGGGAGGAGGAGTAGGAGGCTACAAGTGAGAGGGGGGGAGGGAGCAGGAGGTGTAAGGGAAGGGTACTGAGAAAGGAGGGAGTGAAGAGTAAGGGAAGTGCACTGAGGAAGGAGGGGGAGGAGGAGAAGGCTGCAAATGAGAGAGAGAGAGAGGGGGGGGGGAATAAGACTCTGACAGATAGAGGGGGGGGAGGGGGAAGAAAGGGACTGGCACTGAAAGAGAAAGAAAGGAGAAGGAAATTACTAACACTGAGGGAAGAGAGAGAGGAGGAGGAGGAAGAGGCTGGCACAGGAAGGAAGAGTACTGACAACTGTTACTGCTAAGTTACCAGTACAGAAGTGTCAATCCTAAGTCAGTTGATAACAATTGTTCATTATGTGGGTACCAATAAAATATACCTGACCCTTTCAATATGATGTCTTTAAAATATTCATTTTCTTTATCCACAGACAATTTACATTAACAGTAATTTACTTTGAAGAGATTACTGTACTGGCAGCATCTTGGCTAAAAGAAGTTTGTCTCAGTCCAATAAAACTGTTGGAAGAAATATTTAAATAAAAAATACACCAATACCCAATAAAACTGTTGGAAGAAATATTTAAATACAAAATACACCATTACCATACTGAAAGGTTTAGGTTCAAACCACAAAACATTATCCACAGACAATTTAAATTTACTGTATTTTTTAAGAGAGTATACCAGCATCTTGGCTGCAGTGGTTCGTCACAATTCAATAAAATTGTTAGAAGAATGAATTGTAAAAATGTAGAATACTGTACATTATCATAGTGAAAGGTTTAATGGGTCCAAAGCACAAAAGGTTACACTTCAGTAGTTTCTTTAAATACACACTCACTATTGTCATTATTTACTTCAGCATTATAGGAACCTCCAGTGATGAAGTGTCTGACAGCCACATTTAACTCCTCCAGTTATGTCTCTTCAAATCTTGGCTGCAGGTAATTAAAAAAAAAAAAAAAAAAATCTAATCCAGTGCAGCCCCATGAGGAGCGTAGGAGCCCGGGGCTAGGGAAGCTGGTGCTGACATTTAAGATGAAAGTGACCAGCCTCACTCATCCCTAAGTGGCATTACATGAGCAATAAACCCCAACCACCTCTTGGATATAAACCTTCACAGGCTCAATCCGACTGGAGCGCCTTAATTACCCACTAAACCACCAGGTGCCATAATTTGGTTATATGGTTACCACCCAGTGTAGTAAATGATTTCCTGGTGTACAGGAAACCATTTGGCTTGTCACTCAGTGTAGAGTCACCCACAGGCAGAAGGAAGAAGAAAGAAAGAAGGAAAGAAAGACAGAAGAGGAAGGATGCACAAGAAGGAAGAGAGGAATGGGCAGGCACCCGAGAAAGCACTACATTGAGTGAGTGGATGGTATGCATCCCCATAAACCACTAATAATAAAAACTATGCCAAAAATGACATGCCAGAACATTTTGTCAGTAATAGGAAACCATTTACTACGCTGGGTGGTAACCATATAACCAAATGTTGGCGCCTGGTGGTTTAGTGGGTAATTACAGCACTCCAATCGGATTGAGCCAGTGCAGGTTTATATCTGAGGGGTGGTTGGGGTTTATTGCTCAAATAATGCTACTCAGGGATAAGTAAGGCTGGTTGCTCTCATCTTAATGTCAGGACCAATTTTCCCAGCCCCGGGCTCCTACACTCCTCATGGGGAAACATAGGATTGGATGATGGATGGATGGATGGATATAAATCCACCTGACAAACTATGCATCATCCAGATATCAGTGGAGTTTCATTACCTTGTGATAAATACACAGCTGGACACATACACACAAAGGTAATTACATACAGTGACAGTAAACACAGGCAGATATGACTAACCTGCATCATCCAGGTATCGGTGAGTAACTGGAGGCGTTTACCAAGAGGCAGTGCTTCTATGGGTGACACTAGAGGCCTTGTGTGTTGCTGCTGCCCCTCCACAGTGGACGATGGGCAGGCCAGAGGATGAGGGGTGACAGGGTAGAGGAAGTGGGCAGCTCAGCTGATGAGTTTTGCCTGCCGCACTAACAATCCTGCTGGCTGGCTCAAATCTGATACTTGCTGAATGCTCTGTGGGATAACAAGTCACTTTAATTCCTCTGCAATTACACTGATTTTCTATCTATCCATCTATCTATCTATTGCCAGACGCCATAATCCCGTAAGGGGTGGCCATTTGACTTTGAGTTAGTTGTTTTACGGGGAGGGGCACTAACCCTCCACCAACTCACTTGTTGACACGTAGGGAGCACGAATGGTTTGGTTATATGGTTACCACCCAGCGTTGTAAATGGTTTCTTGGCTTACAGGAAACCATTTGGCTTGTCACTCAATGTAAAGCCACCTGTAAAGGAAAGAAAAGCAATAAACAGTGACAGGAAACATGGGAGAAATAGGAAGAATGGAGGGCAGGCACAGAAAAAGAATGATAAAGGCTAAGGAAGAAGTAGGCAGCACTACACTGAGTGGATGATGGTCACCACCACCTACCACTGATTTTCAATACTGTATAATCCTGCTATATACAATTTTATTCTGCTTGGGGTAAATATAACAAACTGGAGAGGTCAGACACACCACCAGAACTGCTTGTTCATACACAGCATCCCAATATTTCTCCCCCAATTCCTACCTAAGAAAAGGGATGAGGTAGGATCCCCCTTCCTCCCCACCAGAGAGAGAGAGTATAACAATCACACAGCATACCCAGTGACATATGCCACAGTCATTAACACATCACCTAACAATCTGAAGTAATGATTCCACCTTATAAGTACAACCTGGTTAATCATCCCTTTAGCACTTTTTAACTCCTTCTGTAACACCTACACTTATAAAGTAGTAAAGGCACCATTCAGCTTTTTCTCTACCATCCACACATGCACTACTCAAAATGACAATGTGGTTACTTATACAAAACCCTAATACAAAAGAGCTCCTGATGTTACAACTAGTTACATTTAGGGAAATGTGTTTGTATGAAAGAGTATATAATCTATGGGGAAAATGGGGACTGGGTGTTCAACCACCACCAACTTACACCTATAATGCTATATATAAGGCAATTTTAAACAAGAATAAAAGTAGTTATATCTCATACAGACAAAATTAGCACATGACTAATAGTGATGCTTCTCTATTGCAATGGATACACAAAGATCCCAAGAAAAGCTACTGGAACTGAAACCACATCCTCAAACTCCTGACCCTGGCTACTGATTGTGTACAACAATTATAAACACAAGTGAAGTAACCCTTAAAGGATTAATGCTGCTGGCAATACATAGGAATAATTTATATTACTATTCCCAGAAGCCTTAATCCTGTATGGGGTGACCAGACAAACTGCTTCCACATTGCCCTGTCCTTTGGCTGCCCTCCCTCCAACTCATATCCTCCTCTCTCACTTATCTTTCCAGTTCATCCTCCCATCTTATCCTCGGTCTCCCCCTCCACCTCATGCACACACACACTCCTAGCCAGTCTCTCGTTCTTCACCCTCCTCACATGGCTAGTAATTTATGTCCCTGATTAACCCACCAGTTCAAAGAAAACTATTCCTCACACGTTACCAAAATCCAGGATACTTGATATCTTGATCTTGTCCCAATTGTTGTAATGTCTGAGGTGATACACTGGCAGGTGAATTTGGCTTTTTTTTTTTTTTCTTGGAAGGAATGGTTTGTGGGCTCCTGGCCTTTGGTTCCTTCTTTTTTGCATTAAAAAAAAATAATAATTATAATAATAATAATGGTTCCTATGCCAATAACAGCAGGAACAAGCCTCCATAAGTTTAGTGTTAAAAATGGTTTAGTTTCTGTTACTCTGATATTCCATCTAAATGACTTCCTTATGCAGTGTTTGTTAACACTGAGTGAAGACAGATGTAGTACACAAGCCATTTTATAAACAATTTAAGCTTAATGAAGTACATAAAGAGGGATGCCTTCATGTGGTGTACTGGTCAGCTCCACTGCCAGGCTTTACAAACATTCCTCAGCTGCCTCCCTATCCCCAGAAAAGTGGATGGTGAACTGCAGGAGGAGGGCAGCTTCAGCCCACAGTTCACTGGGTTCACATTTCTGATGTGCTCTGGGACACTACTACATGTGTTGTGTGGTGCTGGTGCATGATGTGCATTACACTTAAATGTGTTGTGTGGTGCTGGTGCAGGATTTGTGCATTACACTTATAATATCACCTGCAGTGCTGCCAGGGGGTTGGGTACGGCCTGGGGCATTCCAACAGACAAGTACTTGTACATAATAATTACACTAACAAAATATAATAAATATCACCTGTAGTGCTGCCAGGGGGTTGGGTACGGCCTGGGGCATTCCAACAGACAGGTACTTGTATACAATTGTCATAAGTGCTGCAGTGAACCCATTTTCATTGGCCTCTTCTCTCCTCTCATTGCTGCAGCCTTCAGATGACCCCAGTGACCTGGATGATGCTGAAGATGGTTTGGTTGATGACCAGGATGACGTATTGGTTGATGCTGCTGACGATGAGGGTGATGTTCCACCAACATGCACCAGCTGAGCAGAGCAGCCACTGACCTCACTAAGTACACAGCTGTGGAAGTGTTGGGAAAGATATAGTGTTTGACAAATAAATAAATAACATCAATTCATCCCAACTCTTTTTCACCCATCAAGTTAAATAAGTAAACTGAAGTGTTAAAGAAAAGGTTAAGTGATGCATCATCATCATCATCTGGACCTCCTTTCCCATCCTTGGGCAGGGTGAGGAGCAGCAGTGTCCTGACAGCCCAAGTTTGCCCAATCCAATGGGCCACACTTCCATTCACTCATCATTCAAGCCCCTGGAATCCTGGCTCTCTGATATGCCAAAAACTTTCACCACATTCTGTAGTGATACATACAAGTACATAAAGGAATTTCACAGGAAAAAAAAAATGAACACCAAGATTATTAAAATTAATGAATGCCAAAATTAAAAATAATGAATGAACACCAAGATATTATAATGAATGCACACCAAGATTACTAAAATGAATTAATGCCAAAAGTACTAAAATGAATGAACACCCAGATTACTAAAATGAATGCACACCAAGATTACTAAAATGAATGCACACCAAGATTACTAAAATGAATGAACACCAAGATTACTAAAATTAATGAACACCAAGATTATTAATACAGTTTGCAGACAAGTAATTGGCCTGGGAGGAAGGTAGAGTCCCAGAGGATTGGAAGTCAGGTATAATTATTCCCTTGTACAAAGGAAAAGGGGAAAAAGAAGTGTGTGGTATCATAGGGGCATTTGTCTTCTTAGTGTAACAGGAAAAGTGTATGGTAGGATACTTATTGACAGAGTTAGAGAAAGAACAGAGAAATTAGTTGCAGAAGAACAGGGAGGCTTTAGGAAGGGAAGAGGTTGTGTAGATCAGATATTCATTCTCAGATCTTTAGTGGAAAAGTTTTTAGAGAAGGGAAAGAAGTTGTATGCGGCTTTCTTGGATTTGGAGAAAGCATATGACAGGGTGGATAGACAAGGATTGTGGAAAGTGTTAAGAATACATGGTGTAGATGGAAAGTTGTTGAATGCTGTGAAGAGTATGTGTGATGGTGCTAAGGCTGCAGCGCGTGTGGATGGTGAACTAAGTGAATTTTTCTCTTTGAAAGTTGGGTTGAAACAGGGATGTGTCATGTCTCCATGGTTGTTCAATCTGTACATGGATGAGGTAATATAAGAGGTACAAGGTAGGGCAGTGGATGTTGGAGTGGCCCTGGTGAGAGAGGATAGTGTTTGGAAACTCCCTGTACTGCTGTTTGCAGATGATACTGTGTTGTTGAGTGAAGACGAAGGGGAGCTGCAAGGCTTGGTGGATGAGTTTGGGAGAGTGTGTAAGAAACGGAATCTAAAGGTGAATGTAGGGAAGAGTAAAGTGATGGTCCTCAAGAGAGGTGAAGTCAGTGGATGTACAGCGAGGTTGGATGGTGAGGAATTGGAAAATGTGAGTACGTTTAAGTACTTGGGTAGTGTGATAAGTAAGGATGGAGGTTTGGAGGGTGAAGTGCTTGAAAGGGTACAGCAGGGAAGAATGGTTGCTGGTTCTTTGAAAGCAGTGATAAGAAACAGGGAAGTGAGCATGGAAGTGAAAAAGTTACTACATGACAGTATTGTGATACCAACTCTAACGTATGGAAGTGAAGCTTGGACGTTGTTGGAAGGACACAAGTCAAGAGTGAGAGCAGTGGAAATGAGTTATTTAAGAGGAGCCTGTGGAGTCACATGGAGAGACAGGCTGATGAATGAGGATATAAAGGAGCGTTGTGGTGTGGATGTGATGTGATAGGAAGCGTTAGGAGGAACACACTGAGGTGGTTTGGCCATGTGGAGAGGATGGAGGGTGAAAGACTGACAAAGAGAGTGTATGTAAGTGAGGTGGAGGGGGGAAGAGGGAGGGGGAGGCTGAGGATGAGATGGAGGGATGGGGTGGAGAGGTATATGAGAGAGGGGGGTGTGAGTTGGGAGCAGGGCAGTGAAATGGCGGGGGACAGGGTGATGTGGAGGCGATTTGTTTGTGGCCACCCCGAATGGGATTGAGGCGTCTGGCAATAGATAGATAGACAGTTGCAGAATAAGACAATGCCATGGCTCTATGTCTTTACCATGGCAATTTTTCAAGATCAGCAGCATACAGTATTTTAGTGATTATTTCTTGTCACAGCACAGCATTCAAAATAGTGTGATGGCAATTTCACACCTAGTCTCATCTTAAATGTCAGGACCAACTTGCCTAGCCCCGGGCTCTTACGCTCCTCATGGGGCAACGTAGGATTGGATGATGGATGGATGGATAGTAGGTCTGGTCAACAGGCACTCAACCAATCTTAAATAAACTCTTGTCTAACTTCAACCTGTGATGGAAAGAGTCAGGCTTTCTAAAAAATTTCCACTTGCTATTGTGTCCCGTAAAAAGAGAGAGGGAGGGAGAGAGAGGGAGAGAGAGAGAGAGAGAGTAGTTAAGCATCAGCCATGAAATGAAATAAAACAACATGAAACAAACACACATGGGAATTATGACTGTTAATACTGTGACTCCAGGTTCAACTGTGTGTGAACCCAGTGGACTGCAGGCTGATACTGCCCTTCTGCAGTCCATTATCCTCCTCTTGTGGATAAGGAGGGAACTGGGGGACATTTATATACCTAGGCAGTGCACCCACCTGGCTATATCAGTGCCACTACATGAAGGCATCCTACTCCAGCACCAAATTAAACTACAGTAATTCCAGATGTGGCCATGTACAGAGGATGAAGAATGAGAGACTGACAAGAAGTGTGTGAGTGAGGTGGAGGGGGAAAGGAGGATAGGAAGATCAAGAATGAGATGCAGGGATGGAATGGAGAGATATATGAGGGGGAAGGGTGTGACCTGGAAGAAAGGTAGGGCAGAGGTCAGAGAGACATTGAGGAAATTTGTCTGTTGCCATCCCTTACAGGATTAAGGCACTGGCAATAGACACAGTTCTAAATAAGTGGACCCACCTCATCTTATGCAGTGTGTGGGTTGCTGGTGTCCTTTAACTTGTAAACTGCATCATTCAGTGCATCAAACTGTTCCCTGGAGCATTGCCACGTACATCATGCCACTCAGCCTGAAAAATGAAAATAGTCATTGGATTGGTTCTGCCTGAAGGGGAATAATGACACTACAAGTACACCCTGTGCCTAGGAGGTGGAGCCATGATTCCAGGGGCTTGAATGGTGAGAGAATGAGTGTGTGACCCATTTATGGTGATCAGTTCTCCCACTATCATTTTTTTTCCCTTTTCATTGCTGTCTGGACCCTACCTTACCCCACCCAAAGGGGGAAAAGAAGCAGGAAGATGATAATAATGATATAAAATGTCTACAGTTAGGGCAGATACTGACCTAGAAATCTGCACACCCATATTCTAGCATGTACACCTACATTTCATACCAAACTGTAATAGAAGATGGTATATACTTTTTCTGGTAAATACACAAGTGCTGGAAAGAAATGCCTTCACATGGTGGCACCAATATAACCAACTGGCTTGAATACCTGGTTATACAAACATCCCTCAATTCCTTCCATGTCCCCTGACAGAAGGATGGCAGACTTTTTTTTTCTAATGCAAGGAAGAACGAACCAAAGGCTAGGAGCTCACATAACAGTTCCTTCCAAGAAAAGAAATAAAAACAATACAAAAGAGAGCCAAATTCAACATCTGTTCATTTTGAGATGCCTGGACACACTGCGTTTGAAAGACTGGAGGTCTTAGGAAGCAGGAAATACAGACCAAGGGAGACAGTTCCAGAGTTAACCTGTTGCACAAATGAAGGACTGGGAGTAGTGGTTAACTCCTGCATTAGACAGCTGGAGAGAAAAGGGATGACAGTTTGTTGCTAGACGGGTGCTACGCGCCCGTTGTAGAGGTGGAGGAATGCATGCAGACAGTTCAGAGGAGCAGTGACCATTGAAGTAGCGATAGAAAAGAGATAAAGATACAACAGTGCGACAAAGAGACAGAGGCTGATGGGAGCCAGTAAAAGGAGGAGAGTTAATGAGATGAAAAGCCTTTGACTCCACCCTATTGAGAAGAGCTGTATGTGGGGAGCCTCCCCACACATGAGAGTTGTACTCCACACAGGGACGAATAAAACCCCTGTATAGAGTCAACAATTGTGCAGGGGTAAAGAAAGAGCGGAGTCAGCTTAGCACATCTAATCTCTTGGAAGCAGATTTTACAAGAGAGGTAATATGATCTTTCCAAGATAAATCTCAAGTGAATGAATCCCCAAGCATGTTCAAGGATGATGCAGGATTAAGCTGAATATTATTAAACATTAGTGGGTACTCCTGTGGAAGTTTTTTTGTGGAAGCCTGCATGAGAAAGGCATCTTATAAGCCTGCCATTCACTTCGGAAAAGCCTGGGGTTACAACTACTACTACACTGAATGCATAAGTTAATGACACTGTAGCTGGCAAAGTATGGTACACATCTACCTGAAAGTTGATTTACACCATACTGTACTTCACAAAATTCACTCTGAGCCAGTACAACCTCATAAGATCAATTGGTGAAACATTTTTTAAAATTTGCAATTCTTTTCTGTGCGTGAGAGTCATGGCGAATTTTTTTCAAAGCCACAGCTAAGTTGTTCCAGTCACCTATCATCAAACTCAGTGGCAATTCTGAAAGTCTACATTTCTGAGCACTAAGGTTTTCTGTATCAGTAACTACCTACCTACCTATTTATCACTACAAACGAATTCCTTCCATGTCATCACATTCTCTGCCACGACGCTGCCCTCTCTCATATACTATACCTCTCAGCCCATTCTTGGTCTCTGCCTCCTCCTCCCCCTCTCCACCTCATCCACACACACACACTCTCCTAGTCAGCCTCTCATTCTCCATCCTTTCCACATGGCCAAAGCATCTCAAAGTATTTCTCCTAATGCTTTCTGGCACATCCACATCAACACCACAGCACTCTCTAATCTGAAAAATCTGATATCCAAAAGCCTGTACTTCCAAAAATAATTCTACATACACCAGGGGTGTGCTGATATTGCCTGTCACCACACACACCATGCAAATGTGAAGACCAAGCAGGGCTGGTTGTAAAAAAATAATAATAATAATAATAATGAGTTACCTCACTTGCTTATAAGACTCCCACATGCTTGCCTGTGTATGCCTTGGTCACCCAATGGCAGTTGTCAGTGCTGCTTAATCTCCAAAACTGCACACTGGCATCCTGCTGTCCCTTCCCAGGAAAACTGTGAGGCAGCAGCATCTATGGCCTGCAAAGTAAACATGTTACCATTAGACACTGGCCATAACAAAAGTTATGTTTTGTATAGGTTTCCATTACCATTACCCTGTACACTGCAGCTTTGGGAAAAAAAAAAAAAAAAAATGCCTTGCACTGAGTAAAACAATAGTTTGACTAATTGATTTTTAAGTCATATTGGCTCACTGAATGCAATTAAGTACAGTACAGGGTATGTGAAACAGTTTTCAAAGTTCATGCAAGTTATACATTAACTGCTACACTGCTCTGAATTTAGTAATTTTTCAGTACTGTACACTTTTCAACAATTCTGTTTTATCAAACCAGTCTAGACAGAAATGAGTCTTAAAATTACTGAACAGTATTATGATAAACAGTACCTGTCAATCCCATATTACCCTCTACAAGGTGTTGGGGCCAGAGGCTAGACTACCCTGGTCAGGTACATTAAGGTAAGTTCTGACCAGCATTCCAGCACCACTTCTGGTGACACTATAAGATACCTGTTGGCCATCACCCTATGCAAGGCCATCACTCTGACTGGGGTGTTCTTGGCCACCAGATAAAAAAGCAGCTGCCTGGTACAGTACAGTAAACTCTCAATTATCTGTCACTGAAATATCCAGCCCAACACAATATCCGGTGCTGCTGGCTCGGCTCTATTAAAGGAATATCAGGCAAAATTATGCAACATCCGGTGCTGAGATGGGATGTATCTGGCTGTTCTATGCAACATCCACCATTGAGGTGTATAAACAGTAACTCACCAGCACCCGGGAAAACCCCAAAGCTTGCAAATCAATGAAAACACCCGCTATGCCCCGGCCAATTAGAATCTGTTGTGGGAGCAGCTCACCCGGCACCCCAAGAATACCATTGCCCTCTCATTCTTGCCTGTGGATGTCACGTTGTAAAGACATGTCTGTGTGCTCTGTTCTTCTGACCATGCAGTCATGAAACCCTAGTGCTGTGACTAACTCTGTTGCATTCCATGTTTGTTGTTGTTGCAAAGCTTATGGCCTGGGGTGATCTTTGGGGAAGCCATTCGCCACTTGACCACATGGGATTAAGTACACTGTACAGTACTGTACTGCATGGTGTACAACTCTACCCTCCATTGATGCCACCACTTGGTGAGTACATTCAGCAGTACACTATGTACTGCATTACTGTACTGTATCATTACTGTATTGTATTTCATGCTTAGTTTTCATCTTTAACTCATGGGGAAGTTTTTAGGATTAAGGGTAAAAATGGATGGTAACATTATTTGGCTCAACGCCAAATGATGAGCCGCTGGGGAGGTACTCTGCAATATCCAGCATTTCCCTTTATTTGGCGTAGGGCTTGGCTAAATACAACAGAATGGTGTTGATCAAAATGTTTGGCGAATATAAATGATGCCATACATGTTCCCTACATGTCAACAAGTGGGTTGGTGGAGGGTTAATGTCCCTCCCTGTAAAACATATAACTCAAAGTCAAATGGCCACCCTTACGGGATTATGGCATCTGGCAATAGATAGATAGAATAATTTATGATGTTTTTTCATTCCTTCGTGATTTTGTTTGACGCAGCTTGCGTCATCCAGTAACAAGTGGGTGAGATTAGGTTTTATGCAGCCTTCGTCATCCAGTAACAAGCGGGTGAGATTAGGTTTTATGCAGCCTTCGTCATCCAGTAACAAGCGGGTGACTTGTGCACCACTACCCTAAGTATGGAAAAGGTTAAATATCCAGGAGAAGATAAGCTGGTGTACAATGACTGAGTTGTGTACCCTAAGCAGAATCTGTTTTACAGGCTATATTAATATATCAAATCATACTCCTAAAGGAACTGCTTAGCATAGGCCACCTGGCTTACTGCATTTTTTTTTTTTTTTGTCTTACGTTCATATACACTTTATGTTGCACAAAAACCTACGTTTGCACTTCTATTTCTCAATTATATCAGTAATTATGGTAATCCTTAATGCCTTCTCATACACATAATTACCTCCTGGTCTTCCAGGCCTTAAGGATGCCATTTCTGGTGATTTAAAAACAAATAACAAGTTAAATGGCTCGACTTCAGGCCCTTAACTAAAATGTAAACAGATATTTCAGCATTAATACCCATATTACAAAACAATAAACTTAAAATGAGGCAATATTATTATGCTGCAGCCTGCCCCTACAGATGATAAAATTTTGGCCTTAAAATAAACAGGGATGTCAGGACTATATGGGATTTAAAACCTGTCATCAACGTACCTGGTTTAAAGGGGCAGCTTGGCTCACCTGAAGTAAACACAGCCCTCCATTCTTCTTACAGCTAATAATCACACCCTTATGTAACTAATTCCAATCCTCAATAATGGTGCCAGATATCAATTAACGCACAGACGTACCGTACATAATAAGATAATGCGAAGAGAAACATGAAAGAAACAAATACTCCCTCACAACCTCCTCCACCTGCCCTGCTCCTTCCCATAATTCCTGTGACGTACACCTATTTCTTTTGTTTTCATGCCATATTTTACGTAGATTTTGAATTGAAATATTTATTGTTGTAAAAGGTACATAGATTTAATTATGGATATTTTAGCATCTTTCGAAATAATATTCAAAGTGTAATATATCCAAAGTGGTAATCTCGTTATTGCCGAATTCGTAGTACTTTCCCAGTGACTTATTTTACATAACACAATATTTTATGTTTCTAATGTTAAGAGGAAAGTATTTAGGCGTAAAAAATTCCACCTTTCCATTTTGATTGGGTAGTTGTAACAATAAATTAACACCACTGTGGTGCTAGTCACGAAGTGCTATGGAAAGGATGCAGAGCTGCAGCATTGCCTGCCTCTGTTCTACGGATAAATAACAGCAAAATAACGAAAAATGTGGAAAATAGGCACAGAACTGAAATATATGGTAAATGAGCAGAAAAGGAAATTACTATAGCTGTGCCTCCTCCCCATAGCACTGCTTCGTGACCAGCATCTCGCATTCAAAATAGAGTGACAGTTTTAGGCTAAGTTAGAATAAAAAGGATTTAAACTCGTATCCTGTTAGATTAAGGACGCTCCCTAACATCTTTTCCTTAGCGAATTATTTTGTTTATTACACCTTGCTGCAGGCAGGAGTGGAGCCGGGGGGACGAGAGAGAGAGGGCGTTATTTATGACGTTTTGGTGGCTGTGTTACTTAAGGTTATGGTGAGAGAGAGAGAGAGAGAGAGAGAGAGAGAGAGAGAGAGAGAGAGAGATTTTTTCTGCGTTTGATACTGGAAAAAATAATAAAAATTCACTTTACCTCATAATTTACTAGCACGCAGGTGAGAGAGAGAGAGAGAGAGAGAGAGAGAGAGAGAGAGAGAGAGAGAGAGAGAGATTTTCTACCCAGGTACACTAGTATACCCAGGTACACTAGTATACCCAGGTGCACTAGTATACCCAGGTGCACTAGTATACCCAGGTGCACCAGTATACCCAGGTGCACCAGTATACCCAGGTGCACCAGTATACCCAGGTACACCAGTATACCCAGGTGCACCAGTATACCCAGGTGCACCAGTATACCCAGATGCACCAGTATACCCAGGTGCACCAGTATACCCAGGTGCACCAGTATACCCAGGTGCACCAGTATACCCAGGTGCACCAGTATACCCAGGTGCACCAGTATACCCAGGTACACCAGTATACCCAGGTGCACCAGTATACCCAGGTACGCTGGTATAGTCTATGCCGATGACTACATACTGCAACTTTTACAAAGCAAGCAATTCAGTAGTTTGGCTGCGCAGGAGGGAAAAAATGGAAAAAGAATAACACCGAGGCGCCAGTGCTAAGGGGAAAAATATATATGCCAAAAGAAGCATACAAGCAAGATACATCACTGCTGAAAATGTCACGGCTCTATCCCGAACGGTGTTGCAATGCCAGCCTTCTACATCTTACCCCCCCCCAGGAGAAAGAGAAATATCTACAGTATCAATAAGAACTCCACAGAATATGGAGTTCTTAATAATAATAATAATAATAATAATAATAATAACAACAACAACAACAACAACACAATATACTACTACTACTGCTACTACTACTACTACTACTAATAATAATAATAATAACAATAAATAATAATAATAGTAATAATAATAATAATACTAACAACAACAACACAATATATTAATAATAATAATAATATTAATAATAATAATAGTAACTAAAACTAATAATAATAATAATAATAATAATAATAATTATAATAATAATAATAATAATAATAAGACAACAATAACACTAATAATAATATACCGTAATAATAATAATGATGATAATAATAATAATAATAATAACAACAATAATAACAACAACAACAACAACAATAGCACTAATATTATTATTAATAATAATTATAATCATCACCAGCATAATCATTACAATACTACTACTGCTGCTACTACTACTACTACTACTACTAATACTGGACATGTGATACATTTGCGGTAAACTGCGTATACTCTGTGTATGGATGTATTGGTCTGTTTATCTACACACACGTCTATCAACAGCGAAAAATAGTATATTATTATTATCATTATTGTTGTTGTTGTTGTTGTGGTAGGTGGAGGCGCTCACCATCCACTCACTCGATGTATTGCTGGTCTCATATGAGTGCCATTTCCTCTCTCTCTTTCCTTCTTTCCTCTCCTGTATTTCTTTCCTTCTTACTTTCTTTCTGCCTGTGGGTGACTCTACACTGAGTGACAAGCCAAATGGTCTCCTGTACACCAAGAAACCATCTACTACGCTGGGTGGTAACCATATAACAAAATTATGGCGCCTGGTGGTTTAGTGGGTAATTATTGCGCTCCAATCGGATTGAGCCGGTGAAGGTTTATATCCAAGGGGTGGTTGGGGTTTACTGTTCATGTAATGCCACTCAGGGATGAGTGAGGCTGGTCACTCATCTTAAATGTCAGGACCAACTTGCCTAGCCCCGGGCTCCTATGCTCCTCATGGGGCAACACAGGGTCAGCTGATGATGATGATGATGATGATGAGTATTACTATTATTACCAGCTGCTATAGCGAAGCTGGTATTTTTTCAATGTGTGTGTGTGTGTGTGTGTGTGTGTGTGTAATTCACCGGGTCGGTCAGAATCATTGATGGTCGAGATGGTCGTGATCGTCAGCTTTTACCCTCCCGGAAGGGAGCTGAGAGCTCATATAGTACGATCTAAGGGCAAGGCTGTGACCTGCACACACTCACACACCCGTCCTCTTGCTCAAGGGGGACAGTAACCGCCCACTTCGTCAGTGAAACTTTTCGCAGCCTGAGCGAGGAGCGAACTCCCGTCTGCCAGATGGCAAGCGAGAACGCTACCACTGAGCCAGCGAGCGGTGTGTGTGTGTGTGTGTGTGTGTGTGTGTGTGTGTGTGTGTGTGCCAGTGTGTCTCTTAGCACGATAACTTCGCAACCGCTCAAAATATCATCACAAAGTTTTACAGGTGTGTAGATGGGATGAAAATCTACAAGTTCGAAACTGGTGAAGGTAGGTCAAGGTCAAGGACATATTCCAGGCCGCGCTAGATGTGTATCGGCTGGCGGCTGGTGTGATTCCCCCCTTTGGGGTCCTATAGTTATTATTATTATTATAATTATTATTATTATTATTATTATTATTATTTCTAGCCTGGTCTATCTGTCTGTCTGTCTACCCACCTATCTATCTAGCTCTATCTGTCTTTCCATCAGTCAAATACGGATATCACTACATAAGGTGAGTGGATGGTATATACTAGACAGACCTACACGGATAGACGGAGAGAGAGAATCAGTGTCAAAACATTCACGTTATCGAGTTGACCTATTTATGTATGTATGTGTCTGTCCATCTATCCAATATATCTACCACTACATCAGGTGAGTGGATGGTATGTACCAGAGAGAGAGAATCAGTGTCAAAACATTCACGTTATCGAGTTGACCTATTTATGTATGTATGTGTCTGTCCATCTATCCAATATATCTACCACTACATCAGGTGAGTGGATGGTATGTACCAGAGAGAGAGAATCGGTGTCAAAACATTCACGTTATCGAGTTGACCTATTTATGTATGTATGTGTCTGTCCATCTATCCAATATATCTACCACTACATCAGGTGAGTGGATGGTATGTACCAGAGAGAGAGAATCAGTGTCAAAACATTCACGTTATCGAGTTGACCTATTTATGTATGTATGTGTCTGTCCATCTATCCAATATATCTACCACTACATCAGGTGAGTGGATGGTATGTACCAGAGAGAGAGAATCAGTGTCAAAACATTCACGTTATCGAGTTGACCTATTTATGTATGTATGTGTCTGTCCATCTATCCAATATATCTACCACTACATCAGGTGAGTGGATGGTATGTACCAGAGAGAGAGAATCAGTGTCAAAACATTCACGTTATCGAGTTGACCTATTTATGTATGTATGTGTCTGTCCATCTATCCAATATATCTACCACTACATCAGGTGAGTGGATGGTATGTACCAGAGAGAGAGAATCAGTGTCAAAACATTCACGTTATAGAGTTGACCTATTTATGTATGTATGTGTCTGTCCATCTATCCAATATATCTACCACTACATCAGGTGAGTGGATGGTATGTACCAGAGAGAGAGAGAGAACTACTGATGTCTTTTAATCTGGTTTTGCATCTATCTATCTATCCAATAAAGCTATAGTTACATCAGGTGAGTGGATGGTATATACTAGTTGGACAAACAGATAAAGAAAAATACTGATGTCTTTAATATACTTTTGCATCTATCTATCTACCCAGTAAATCTATCACTACAGCAAGTAAGTGGATGGTATGTACTAGATAGACAGACATGCTTATAGACTGATACAGAAAATAATGTTGAGGCCTTTTATCTATTTTGCATCTATCTATCTATCTATATAATAAATCTATCACTACATCCGGTGAGTGGATAGCACGTACTAGACAGAGAAATATATTGATACCTTTAATCCATTTTTGCATCTATCTATCTATCTAATAAATCTATCATACATCAGGTGAGTGGATGGTACGTACTGGTACTGGTGGATATCTATATATCCATCAAGTGCACCCGTCTATCTATTTACCTGTCTATCTATATACTACATATATTTACTTATCTATCCATAACTTTATCAGGTGAGTGGATGATATGTACTAGACAGACAGACGTAGATACTGAAAGAAATCAACATCAGTAATTCAACAAATTCAAAAGTAATCTATCTGTCTTTGCATCTACCTACCTATCCAAAAATATCACTACATCAGGTGAGTGGATGGTACGTACTAGAGATGGATGGACAGACAGACAGACAGGCAGACAGCCAGAGATCCATTTTTATCGATAATTTATTGAAAAAGTGTATTTATGTATTTATCTGTCTATATATTTATCTATCCAATAATCTATCATTACATTAAGTGAATGGATAGTACGTACTAGTTATATAGATAGACAGATAGATAGATAGAGAATTGCTATTGATCATGTTTTAATCTATTTTTGGGCCTATTAATCTATCCAATTCATATATCGCTACATCAGGTGTGTGGATGGTACGTACTAAATAGACAGTTAGGCAGACAGACATAGAGAAAAAATATTGTCTTTTAATATATATTTACATATCTGTCTATCCAATAAATCTATCACTACCTCAGATAGATAGACAGATAGATAGACAGATAGATAGACAGATAGACATGGATGGACAAAGAAAACTCAAATCATTCTTACTCATCAGATTGAAGGTTGATCTATTTTTGGGTCTATCTGTCCAATAAATCTATCACTACATCAGGTGAGTGGATGGTAGCTACGACAGACTGAAAGGAAAAAATATATATTTTTTTTACAATTTCAAAATTAATCTATCTAGCCTTCTCTTCCACCTGTCTATCTGTCCAATAAATCTATCACTACATCGGGTGAGTGGATGGTGTGTAGTGGGCAAAATGCGTGTCCACATTAGTCTTGGTAGGTAGGCTGAAAAATGACTTAGGTGTATGTATCTATCTTTGATTATCGATAGATTAAAGGTGAACTGATGACCTGTTTGTAGGTCATGTGGAAAGATAATAATAATAGTAGTAGTAGTAGTAGTAGTAGCAGTAACAGTAGTAGTGATAGTAGTAGTAGTAATAGTAGCAGTAGTAGTAGTAGTAGTTACATGATAATGATATAATAATAATAATAATAATAATAATAATAATAATAGTAGTAGTAGTAATAATAGTAGTAGTAGTATTAATAGTGGTGGTAGCTGTAGTAGTAGTAGTAGTAGCAGTAGTAGTGATAGTGGTAGTAGTGATAGTAGTAGTAATAGTAGTAGTAGTAATAGTGGTGGTGGTAGTAGTAATAGTAGTAGTAGCAGCAAATAATAAAATAATAATAATAATAATAATAATAATAATAATACATTTCAACTCACCCTGTGTCCATACCAGGCATAGTTTCCTTTTTCCGGCACTTGTGCCACTTGCCTCGCCTCCACAGTAATCCAGTCTGTCCATTCATCACGGCAAACACAATCGCTAACGTCCAATAAAAGGGATTTAATCCCCGAGCTAGACAACTATGGCCATATAGCCCCGCTAGGTTACAGGAGCGCGCTACTACTCCCGGCACGGCAGTCCCGGGCGAGGCTCGAACTCACAATCCCCCGATCACGACTCCGATGCTCTACCACTGAGCCACCGTTCCCCCAACGTCCAATCAAATGGAAACGCAAAGTTAGTACGAGCTATGCACACCAACACCCTCCCACTTCCTGACCCGCGGGGTGACTGACTACCCGATGGTCTGCAACGCTGCGTCTCAAGGGGCACGTGACCAAGGCAACATTGTGCCTGAGATTCCTCCAGTTAAATTTATGACGATTAAAACCAATATTACACGAATTTTTTACCCATGTTTTAAATCAGTAAGTGATACAACAGATTTTACTTGATAGGATCATAATGGAAAGAAAAAAATAAAGTAGAAAATATCGCCATCGTAGTGTACGTTGGTCGTTTCTTTTAAAAGACTGCATCTCCGGCAGCTTCCTTCAGGCGTACCATCACTCAACATTGGCAACGCTGATTTACTTTTTAAATCTTTGAATGTTTACAGGTAATGTCTTGATTATTTCTGACCTGCTTGTAATAAACAATGGTAGAGTTTATTTATCTTTAGGAAGATTATTGGTTCTGTGAACCTTATTTACCGTAGTTCAGAGGCTAAATAAGACGATGCTACGGCCCTGCATCCTCACCACAGCATTCCCTCGAAACTGGCGCCATTTCTGCGTCGAGATCTTGTTACTGTATAACAAACAAGATGTAGATATGGCAAAATAATCCAAGTGATCAGAATTCTGGGGTTATACTTGACAGAAATGCAAGAAAATGCTTACGGGACACCCAGATTAAACAAATACGTCCAACAAATGACTACTAAAAGCAAAACACATCTCAGGAAGTTGCCGTTAACGGTCAGCGCCTGCAACTTGGCGCCGCTGTCCTTGCAATGTGTCCTTGAAATGTTTGGACGGTTAAAGGCAGTTGTGGCAGTGTTGGCGCGTCCTTTGCAATAGGTCAGTGATAATAGAGGTTGCACTTAACCCTTTCCCTGCTGCTGCACAAGGCGTCTGTTGTCATCTGATGCAACTGGCCAATTTGACATCTGCAATACTGAGTCCTGCTGCCATAACATTCAACCAGCTTTAGTTATCAGGTAGCAATGAGTCTCCTTGGTTACTAGTCAAACCCCATCTCAAATCTAACTTACTTGGCCGTCCACTGCAACTACTACTACCAAATATTACCAATAATACTACCACTACTTCTACTACTATTACTACTACTACTACCACCAACGCTATTACTACTACTACTACTACTACTATTACTACCACCACCACCGTACATACACTGGACTCAGCGTGTATAAATCTCACCAGGATGTTGTTGTTGCTGCTTACCCCTACCTAGTGTGTGTGGCCGAGCAGACCCGTCGACCACAGGTAATTTTTTTTTTTTTTTTTTTTTTTTTTTTTTTTTGTGGGGCCGCTACAGGTACAGTACAACGTGTGGGCAACCGGCGCCTCCTTGTGGTAGACACCGCCTCACCAGGGTCCTTCCCACGGCGAGGTGCAGGCAAATGGAAGATGTTTGTGGGCTGGGTGGCCGCCGCAGATGTTTGCCTGCGCCGCTGAGGTAAGCCAGTGTAAAGGCAAGTAAAGCCAGACTAGCGGTAAGCCATTTAAGGCCAGGGAAATGAGCCACAACCAATGTATAGCCAAGTATAGCCACAGCAACCCATAGAAGGCCAGGGAACCTATGTGTTTTGTGTGGGTTAGTCTGCCCTCAGCATATTGACCACACTGACTGATAGATTACAAGATAGACAGATAGACAGACAGATAGATAGGTAGATAGACAGATAGATAGATAGATTGATTGATAAATTGATAGGCAGGTAGACAGATAGATAGATACTGAGAATGACAATGACGAACAAATGACCTAGATAGATAGATAGACAGATGGAGACATACAGATCAATAGACAGACAGACAGACAGACAGGACAGACAGACAGACAGGTAGGTAGGTAGATAGATAGACAGACAGGGATACAGGGAGATAGATAGACAGATAAATAGATAGAGTCCAGACACCCTTGGTCCAGGAAACTACTGTAGATAGATAGACACAAAGAGATAGATGTAGTTACCCAAATAGATAGATAGATGGATAGATAGATGGATGGATGGACAGATAGATAGATAGAAAGATAGATAGACAGATAAATAGATATATAAGATAGATAGACAGAAATAGACAGATATATAGATAGATAGATAGATAGATAGACAGATACATAGATAGAGACAGATAGACAGATAGACAGAGATAGATAGAGAGATAGATAGGCAGATAGATATATAGACAGATAGATAGAGATGGATAGATAGCTGCTAATGACCAACATTTTCATCCTAGACATAGACAGAAATAGATAGATAAACAGATAGCCAGATAGATAGATTCTGACAGCAAATACATCATCTGGGAAACTAAACTGATAGACAGATAGATAGATAGACTGTGATAGATAAATAGATATAGACAGACAGTAAACCAGACAGATAGATAGATAAATATAGATAGATAGACAGTTAACAGGAAAGATAGATAGATCGATAGATACACAGAGATAGATGGATAGATAGTTACCCAGATGCACTGACTGATGGATAGATAGATAGATAGATAGACAGACAGATTGATAGATAGATAGATAAATAAATAGGTAGACAGACAGACAGACAGTTACCTAGACTGATCGATAGATCGATAGATACACAGAGATAGATGGATAGATAGTTACCCAGATACACTGACTGATAGATAGATAGATAGATAGATACTTAAACTGAGATGGATGGATTGATACCCAAATACGGATATAGACAGATAGATAGATAGATGGATAGATAGATGGATAGATACACAAACATAGATAGATGTATAGTTACCATACATACATACATACATACACACATACATACATACACACACACACATACATACATACATACATACACACATACATACATACACCAATCTAGATAGATGTATAGTCAGCCTTATATAGATAAATAAATAGATAGGAAGGTAGATAGATAGACAGATACACAGAGATAGATGGATAGATAGTTACCCAGATAGACAGATAGATAAACAGATGGATAGATAGATACTGATTACAAACACATTTTACCCAGGTGACAGATAGACAGATAGATAGACAGACAGATAGATAGATAGACATAGATAGACAGATAGATAGATAAATAGCAGATAGATAAACAGATTGATAGGTAGATTGATAGACAGATAGATAGACAGATAGATGGATAGATAGACAGATAGACAGACATTGACAGACAGACAGACAGACAGTAGATAAACAGATAGACAGACAGATAGACAGCCGGATTGACAGACAGACAGACAGATAGACATAGACAGACAGATTGACAGACAGACAGACAGACAGATAGATACAGATAGACAGACAGATTGACATACAGACAGACAGACAGACGGACAGATAGACATAGACAGACAGATTGACAGACAGACAGACAGATAGATAGACAGATAGATACAGATAGACAGACAGATTGACATACAGACAGACAGACAGACGGACAGATAGACATAGACAGACAGATTGACAGACAGACAGACAGATAGATAGACAGATAGATACAGATAGACAGACAGATTGACATACAGACAGACAGACAGACGGACAGATAGACATAGACAGACAGATTGACAGACAGACAGACAGATAGATAGACAGATAGATAGATAGACAGACAGATTGACAGACAGACAAACGGACAGATAGACATAGACAGACAGATTGACAGACAGACAGACAGATAGATAGACATATACAGACAGATTGACAGACAGACAGACAGACAGACAGATAGACATAGACAGACAGATTGACAGACAGACAGACAGATAGACAGATAGATAGACATAGACAGACAGATTGACAGACAGACAGATAGATAGAGATAGACAGACAGGCAGACAGACAGACAGATAGACAGACAGACAGATTGATAGACAGACAGGTAGATAGACAGACAGATAAACGGATAGACAGACAGACAGATGCACAAACAAAGATAGACAAACAGGGACCCAGATAGATAGACGAATTGATAGATAGATAGTAAGCCAGATACAGATAGATAAACAGATAGATGGAGACAGATATATAGTTATACAAATAGAGATAGACAAATAGACAGACAGATAGATAGATAGAAAAATAGATAGATAGATATCAATTCCATACACACTTTCATCCAGGGCAGACAAACAAGCATTCGTCTCGTGGCAGTCTGCAACATTTTTATTATTATCATTATTATTAATATTATCATTATTAATATTAATGTTATTATTATTATTATTAATATTATTATTATTAGTGTTGCTATTATTATTATTTTTATTATTATTATTATTATTAGTAGTAGTAGTAGTAGTAGTAGCAGTAGTAGTAGTAGTATCGTTATTGTTATTATTATTATTATTATTATTTTTACTACTACTACCACTACTACTACTACTATTACTACTACTACTACCAGTACTGCTACTACTACAACTTCTTCTACTACTACTACTACTAAAGGTGCTACTACTACCATGACTACCACTACTACTATTATTACTGTTAGTAATAGTAGTAGTAGTAGTAGTAATATTTTTATTATTTTATTGTTGTTACTGTTATTACATTATATTATTGTTATCACTGTTATTACTCTGTGATAGGTGGGGACTCTTACCATCCACTCACTCGATGCGGTACTGCTTTGGTGTCTGCCTTTTAGTATTAGTAGTAGTATTAGTAGTAGTATTTAAATTACCGTTATTATTATTATGCCGTGGCTCAGTGGGTTAGAGCGCTCCGCTCTGACCGAAGGGTCGGAGGATCGAATCCACCCAAGGGTCATTGGTAGACATCAGGAAGGGCATCCGGTCATAAAATGCTACACGCTCCAAACCAAAGTCCTCTACCCAGGGGCAACGCCTTAGCCCTTATCCAGAAAAAGGGTACCTGGCGTAAAACTCACTCACTCTCTCTATTATGATTATTGGCAACTGGACCAGATAGAAAGATAGATATAGATAGATAAACAGATAGATAGAGCTTTTAAAGTATTACTCCCATACTTAATGCTGTATGTAAGGCAGTTCTGTTAATCTCCTTAGTTACTAGTCTGAAGATAGATAGGTAGATAGATAGATAGATAGATACAGACAGATGAATATAGGAATATTAAAAAGAATAAAAAAACAAGTGTTGATTTTCATGGTATTGTATATTTTTATTTCCTATTGTAATCTCCTTGGTTACTAGACAAATAGATAGATAGATAGATACAAAGACGAATTACATTTAAACCTAATAAAACTGATAATTGATTTTTTATACATATTTTTATACCAGAGTCTCCTTGGTTACTAGTCATAATAGATAGGTAAAGAAGTAGGTAGATTTAGAATGACAGATAGATATAGACAGATAGTTAGACTTAGGTAGGTAGGTCGGTAGGTAGTAAGGTAGGTAGGTAGGTAGGTAGGTAGGTAGGCAGGTAGGTAGGTAGGAAGGTAGATAGGTGGGAAGGTAGGTAGGTAAGAGGGTAGGTAGGTAGGTAGATAGGCAGGTAGGTAGGAATGTAGGTTGGTAGGTAGACAGCTTTTATCTATCTATCTAATTCTTCCTTTCCATTCAAATGTCCATCACAGGTAACCACCTGCCTTGCCTCCCATCACCCTGTTTATTACAAGTACTGACTCTATCTATCTGTGTATCTATCTGCACTCTTCTATCTACCTCTGTCCATTGGGAACAATCTATCTACCTGTCTATCTACTTTTCTATCTATCTACCCGCCTACCTACCTACCTATTTATCTTTCTACCTATCTGTCTATCTATCTACCTACCTCTCTATCTACTTCTCTCTCTCTCTCTCTCTCTCTCTCTCTATATATATATATATATATCTTACTTTCCATTAAATTTCCCATCCCTGCCACCAGCTTCCTTTTCCTCCTGGTGAGTTTATCTATCCCTCGATCTATCTGCACCCTTCTGTCTGCGTCTGTATCTGGCCCTATTTAACTATCTGTGTATCTATCCCCCCCCCCTGTGGCGGGGGGGACACAACCTGGCCGCACTGCTACTCTGCGGCCAGGTTGTGTTAGGAAGAATACTGTCACCGTATTCCCTGCGTGTCGTAAAAGGCGACTAAAAGGGGCGGGGTGAGGGGACTAGGGACCCCCTCCTCTGTTTTGTAGTTCCTAAAAAGAGACAGGCCAGAGAAAGGGATGGGGGATGGAGTTATCCCCGTACCCTGAAGATTGGGTCTATGAATGTGCGTGGATGTAGTACGATTGAGGCTAAAAGGGAGGAGATTGGGAGAATGTTTGTGAGAAGAAAGTTGGATGTGTTAGCTTTGAGTGAAACGAAGATGAAAGGGAAGGGTGAGTCTATGTTTGGAAGTGTGAATGGAAGATTGTCAGGTGTTGATAGAGGAAGGGCAAGAGAAGGTGTGGCCTTGTTAGTGAGTCCGGAAGTACAGCAGTGTGTGACTGAATGGAAGGAGGTGTCATCGAGACTGATGTGGGTGAAAGCGAAATTTGAACGTGAGTTGTGGGTGTTTGTGAGTGCATATGGGCCTGGTAGTGAAAGGGATGAACAAGAGAGGGAGTCTTTCTGGAATGATGTTGATGAGTGTCTGCAGAGTTTTGGAGCGAATGTGAATGTGGTAATGATGGGAGATCTGAATGCTAGAGTGGGAAATGTAGCAGTTGAAGGTGTAGTTGGTATGCATGATGTGCCTGGAAGAAATGAAAATGGGGAACGAATGATAGCGATGTGTGTTGAGCGAGAGATGGTGATTGGGAATACGCTGTTTGAGAAGAAAGATATTTATAAGTATACATGGGTGAGACAGGAGGGTGGAAGGGTTGTTGATAGAGCTTTGATGGACTATGTGGTTGTGTCTAGGAATGTAATAGGAAGATTGTTGGATGTGAGAGTTCTGAGAGGGGAGGGTGGAGGTATGTCTGACCACTACCTGGTGGAGGGAAAGTTAAGAGTAGGTAAGAGATGGGTGAGAGCTAGGAGGGTTAGGTGTGGCAGGGAGGTTCTGAAAGTGAGTGAGTTGGATAAAAGAGAGAGAAAGATAGAGTATCAGGAGAAATTGAAAGATGAGTGGAACGCAGTGAAAGATCAGGAAAATGGCAGTGTGGAGGAGGAATGGCAGTTATTTAAGAATGTTGTGGTGGGGCATGCAGAAGAGGTGTGTGGTGTGAGACGTGTGGGTGGTGGTGTAAGAAAAGGAAGTGAATGGTGGTGCGAGGAAGTAAGTATGGCTGTGGCTGAGAAGAGACGTGCATATGAAGTGTGGCTGCAGAGGAAGGATGAGATGTCATATGAGAGGTATAAGGAAAAGAGGAATAAGGCGAGAAGGGCTGTGCGTGATGCTAAAGTGGCAGCAGATGAGAGGTGGGGTAGGCGGCTGACAGAGAATTTTCAACAGAATAAGAAAATGTTTTGGAAGAAGGTGAAAAGGGTGCGAAAGGGAGTGTCTGGGAAGGAAGAACGAGTAAAAGCAGAGGATGGAAGGATGTTAACTGAGATGGATGCAGTAAGGAAGAGATGGGCAGAGTATTTTGAAAGATTGTTAAATGTAGAGGAGGAAAGGGAGGCTGAGATTGTGGCAGATGGAAGGGTGCAAGGAATAAATGTGTTGGGAGAGTTGAATGATTCTTTGATCACGAAGGAGGAAGTGGAGAAGGCAGTAAAGGAGATGAAAACAGGGAAAGCTGCAGATATGGATGGGTGTGCTGTGGAATGCCTGAAGGGTGGTGGAGTGACTATTGTTGACTGGTTAGTAAGATTGTTGAATGTGTGCTTTGTGAAAGGTATGGTGCCAGTTGACTGGGCAAGTGCTTGTGTGGTCCCGTTGTATAAAGGCAAGGGTGATAAGTATGAATGTACTAGCTTTAGGGGTATAAGTCTGTTGAGTGTTGTAGGTAAGGTGTATGGTAGAGTGTTAATTATGAGAGTTAGAGAGGGTACAGAGGGAGTGATTGGTGATGAGCAGTGTGGCTTTAGGAGAGGGAGGGGATGCGTGGATCAGGTGTTTGCGGTGAGACAAGTGTGTGAAAAGTATTTAGCGAAAGGCAAGGATGTGTTTTGGGCATTTATGGATTTAGAGAAAGCGTATGATAGAATTGATAGGGAGGTTTTGTGGACTGTTTTAAGATTGTATGGACTTGATGGTAGGATACTAAAAGGGGTGAAAAGTTTTTATGTAAATAGTAGAGCGTGTGTAAGAGTGGGAAGTGCTGTGAGTGATTGGTTTCCCGTGAGAGTGGGGCTGCGACAGGGATGTGTGATGTCGCCTTGGTTGTTTAATATTTACATGGATGGTGTTGTAAGGGAGGTGAATGCAAGAGTTTTAGGTGGAGGTCTGAGTCTGGTGAATGTTGATGGTGGAGAGTGGAATCTGAAGCAGCTGCTGTTTGCAGATGATACTGCACTGGTGGCTGATTCAGAGGAGAGATTGAGACAGTTGGTAGAGGAGTTTGGAAGGGTGTGTGAAAGGAGGAAATTGAAAGTAAATGAGAATAAGAGTAAAGTGATGAAGTGTACGAGGTTGATAGATGGTAGGGGGATGAATATAGTTTTGAATGGTGAGTTGCTTGAGGAGGTAGATTGTTTTAAATATCTAGGGTCACATGTTGCTGTGGATGGAAGAATAGATGCAGAAGTGAAGTTTAGAATAAATGAAGTAGGAAAGGTGCTGGGAAGAATGAAAAAAGTGTTTAAATGTCATTCGCTTAGAATGGATGTAAAGAGAAGGCTGTATGAGGGTGTTGTGGTACCGACTGCATTATATGGGGCTGAAACATGGAATATGGGTGTAGCAGAGAGGAAAAGTTTGAATGTAATGGAGATGAGGTGTCTGAGGAGTATGTGTGGAGTGACGCGTATGGATCGGGTGCGGAATGATGAAGTGCAAAGGAGAACTGGAGTTGTTCGGGAGATGGCTGGTAGAGTTGAGCAGAGGGTGCTGCGATGGTTTGGGCATATGGAGAGAATGGATAATGAGCGATTGGTGAAAAAGATAACTAGATCTGATGTGAGAGGTGTAAGGCTGAGAGGAAGACCACGAATAGGATGGATGGACAGTGTGAAGAGAGTGCTGGATGCGAGAGGGATGTCTGTTGAGCAAGGAAGAGTGGCTGTGCGTGACAGAAATAAATGGAGAGAAATTGTGAATGAATTAGTGATGACGCAGCCCTGAGGGGATATTCTCCCGCATTTGGTCTGATCAGCTATTTCAGGTCAGGTGCGGGTAAGGGGATGAGTCTGTTATGATGTGGCAGGGGTAAACCAGCTCTGCTGTCGGGCCCTGCTGCGGATGTCACTGATTGCATTGCACAGTTGACCCTTGTGCGGTGTGGATCTGTCCGTTCTCCCCTTTGGGGCTAAGATGCGAATGAATGTGTTTGAATGGATGAGTAAATGGGGAGTGTGTCGTCCTGTCTCGGCTACCTCCCTTTCCTTGGGGGAAGCAGCCTAGGTATATAGATAGATAGTATCTGTCTGGACCTATTTATCTGTGTATCTGGACCAATTTATGTGTATCTGGACCTATTTATCTATCTGCGTATCTATCTATCCTTCACACGTCACCACCTCCCTCACCCCAATATTGCAGCTTTATATCTATCAGTCTATCTATCTATTTATCTGCAACCTTTTATCTTTTTTCAGCTACTTATATATGTGTGTAACATTAAACAGTCGGAAGCTATAAGCAGATGTTTGTAGTGGTCTTCTGTTCCTTCCTTTACTCGATGTAGTCACTGTTACTTTACAAACTCTAGTATAGGTCATTATCATTAGTTACTACTAATACCCCATGTGTGATAATAGCAAAGTGTTGCTGATAAGTAAAACACAGGATCAGTAATATCTTGGTTATTGATGTCTTAATACATGATATCGGATAACGTTGGCCAACAGGGACTGGATGACAGCTTGTCTGGTGGTTAAACTGCCTAAGCTGGTCTGAGGCCATGACGTGGTTGCTGGCATTACCAAAGGTCAGTCAATATTTAGACGCCATTCATTGCTGCTGAGTGTATTATAAGTATCAAGGTCAATTTCATACACAGGACAGCCAACAGTGTAGTGAGCCGCGTGGTGTGCTGACCCCGCACACACCATACAACCAGGGTCGGATTACCAGGTCTAAGCAAATTGGGCAACTGCCTAACAGGCCATGGCCTGTCACAGGCCATCCAGACTTCCAGAGCGGAATAAATATACGCTTTGGGCGTCCAAGTAAGTGCCATCACCCATCAGGCCATCAAAAAAGGCCATTATAGGTCATGCCAACATTTCACTGGAAATAACACACACACACACACAATGATCTATATGTTGCAGGCCAACAGTCTGCATTGCCTACCAGGCCACGGGATGGTTAATACGGCGCTGTATACAACCAACCCCCTCCACCCCTTGCCTCAGCCACTTATCGCCACTCACTCCAGCAAGAGACCCGCCACCACCTGATAACATCAGGAATAGCCTATAACCTTGCCTTATATAGTTATAACTGCAATAGGGTGTAATTTGTGATTCACACGTTTATAACAAGACGTATTTTGAAAAAGGTAACCAGTAACTTAATTGGCCGAATGGATGATCTGCATAGTAACCAAACAAACTTGTCTCGATTGCAGCTTACGCTAATCAACAGTATCGTGCCATACAACAGTTTATTCAGTTTATTCGTTTTCAACAAAGGTGTGACGGGTTACAGTTCACACTGGTCAGTGTTATATATAGCAACGTAACAGACGTAGCGGTCAGGTTAACATTATGATTATTTGCTCTTCAGCTACTACTTTCCTCTATCTCTGTGTGGCCATGGGTTTTCCCATTAACTGTCGTCAACCAAATCATCAATTGCCTCAGAGAGGGAAGGATGTTAAAATGGACAAACGGTTTTGGTTACGCAAATATTTAATAAGGAAGATTTACTGACTATATTTAAGAACATATTTTTAAACGATTTGAAACAATGGGTCAGATATTGGATTTATATGGTAATGGAATGTTGTGGGTAACTGGGGGAGTGATAAGGTAACCCTGTCAACACCGAGTAGGACCACCCACCACCTTTGCTATCGCCCTGTTCCAGTTGCCCTACAATAACATGTGGTATAATGACAATGGTGAATGTTTTACTGGAGATCTGGTGTTCTAGCCTGACTTACCCTGCAGAGTTAATGGCTATGTTCAAACCAATGTATTATAATCCGCTATTGCACTGTATATCTGATTGAATAACGTTTAGAAAATATGGTGTTACTGTGTACTGATCATTACATGCTTATTTGCCACATCGTTAAACTATAAACAGTATATGGTGCAGTTGACAATATTGTAATGCACACTTCATGATGCTAATAAAAACATGTTTATGAGCACTGGTGGAAAACACACACACACACACACACACACACACACACACACACACACACTATCCACTCCAGGCAGAACCGTCAACCCCGGGCCCATCTCCCTCTTCCCATGCCCCCACCACGTGTGACGGCCAGCTACTGCCCCACACACCACCGACCACTACAAACATCTACTTGTAGCTTCCGACTGTTTAATGTTACACACTGACTGGATACAACCGTCAAAATGATAAATTGTATGATGACAGACCTCACTATCATACGAGTATATTACTATTTTATATCACCCTGCATTCAGATCATGGTTTATAAATAACTATACTATGGAGTAAAACAGTGTAATGTGTTTTTATTCATTATCTTAACAAAACCATTATTGACCAAGGCAGATGGATGATGGAAGAGCAGTTGAGACAATGCGAGTAGGCCTTACTCTCTTGCCCTTGAATGTGGGGAGGGTGGAGGGGAGGAGAATGAATGGGAACGAGGGAGGGGGGGAGGGGGTGAAACTGGAGGTGCGACGGTGCCACAAATACCAACCTGCCCGTCAAGCTGGTCGCTCAATTTTTGCTGGAGACTACATTTTTTACACCCTGTAGCCTCTCTCTCTCTCTCTCACACACCCACACACACACACACACATGTAATTAAGTTTGGTAAAAGTGAGAAAAGACCAGATTTGGATCATAAGTTATGAAGATCAACCCTACACAGAGAGAGAGAAGGACCTAGGAGTGATTATCAATAACAGACTATCTCCGGCTGACCACATCAGTGAGAAGGTACGGAACATATATACACTGCTTGCTAATATGAAAACAGCATTCACATACATAAATGAAAACATGCTGAGAAAGATAATAACATCATTCATCAGATCAACCCTGGAGTATGCATCCGTAGTCTGGAGTCCTCACCTCAAAAAACACATAGACAAGATTGAAAAAGTTCAAAGGGCCGCTACAAGATGGATACCAAGCTTAAGGGATCTAAGCTACGAAAAAAGACTAAATAAACTGAATCTGCCAACACTACAGGAGAGAAGGAAAAGAGGTGACATGATAATGCTATATAAGTGCATATCAGGAAAGGAGAAAATAGACATAAATGATTACTTAACCTATGGGGAAGCATCAGCAAGAGGACACTGCAAAAAACTGCATAAAAAGAGAGGCAATAAAGTCTTAAGGAAATTGAGTTTCCCAAACAGGGCAATTGATCAGTGGAATGCACTACCGAATGAAATAGTGTGTGCCAAAACAATTCATAAATTTTGGGATATTTACGATAAAAGTGATTTAATACACGGGACAGTACGAGCTGGACTTATTCCTGTAAAGATACAGTTAGGTAAGAACAATTAGATAAGAACACACACACACACACACAGTACACTGAACATTTACAAATGATAAGATGGACTCTCTCACACACACACACACACACACACAGTTTCCTATAAATGTACAGTACACAGGTTCACATAACATACAGATGCACACCAGTACTCAAACACACATCGGTACTCATATACACTTATGATTTTATCAGCACTTCTCTGTATAGCAGAGAGAGAGAGAGAGAGAGAGAGAGAGAGAGAGAGAGAGAGAGAGAGAGAGAGAGAGGAGGAGGAGGAACACATCTGAGCCATCCTGAATATCGTCTCTCTCTCTCTCTCTCAGCACAGCTCAGTACTGTAATGTCTGTCGCTGTGGCAAACCATGTCAACGAAACAGGCAGCCTAAAAGTCAATGTAAATATGTAACAGGCAGAATACATGACCAAGGAATATGTAGGCTACTACAACGCCAAAACACCTCTTCCTTAGCGATTTATTTTGTCTATTGCACCTTGACAGTCTGGTGATGTCATTTGTGTCGCTCTGACGTCGACATACTCGTAGTTTGCATCAGTAACAAACAAGAGGTTATTGAGGTTTAATATACAGAATAAATCGTTATAGGTGTTGGCAAGCCTGTACTGCTTAGCACAGTAGGAGGCTGCCATCTGCAACCCCAGGAGCCGCATGCAGCCATCCCCTCCCGCCCTAGACAGGCAACTGAGTGTCTAGACCCAAGGGTAGACATTCAGCCAGGCGCCACGGGTATAACCGACACACGTCAACACTCCTTCTTCCTCATAGCGACACTGATGGGCCCCAGGTGGTACTGAACTGTTGGCCCTTATTTAAATTACTCTGTTTTCTATGAGTTTCGTTTTCTGCATTAGGTTTGAAAAGATGACCATAAGAAAATAAACACCATTATTCCTTTGTAAAGTCAATAGCGACCAATCATATTGTGCATAATTTTCGAAAAGAAACAAAACATGTAGGCTGGAAATGACAATCGTAGCTCGAGATTTCTCTAGGGTGGCATTCAGCCATAATTAACCTTGAAGTACTGCACAAATATTCAGTTGATACAAGTGTACATTATCTTTCATTAAGTTACAATAAGAAATACAGTGTGGTGAGAAAAAAAAAAAAAAACATTTCTTTTGTTGTATACTGTAAGCACTCTGTACCTTTTAGAACTATAAATAATTCAATCACTCAACATGACGGAGTCAGCCAATCTCAACCTTAGGACAGAACTATAAACACGACCCAAGGAATTCAAAACACTGGCTGCAGAAACCATTGTACAGGTATGTGCATCATTTTTTAACGACACAAACAAATGTAGCAGGTAATAATAAACGTTTTGAACAATGCAGATAAACATGACCGAATGCGGACCAAAAAAGAGAAGGAAGATCACTATCAGTACTGGAAGAAACTGATGTACGTTTTTTTTTTACTGTATTGGTGTCCTTAAAAGAAAAAATGTATATGTGCTCTGTATACCCTTCCAACAATGAGCATTTCAATCAGTCTACACTCACTGTGAAGTAACTTTAACCAGTCATTGGAACGAGCATTGATTGCAAACTTTCGTGTGAAAACCGAGGCAATAATAAATCATTTTCCAGGTCAAACATATTCATCAATAATGAACAGCAAGGCTTCGTATCACACAGACCTACAGCTCTGCAGTTACTAAGAGTGGTGGAGACATGGATGTGATATGTTTTGACTTTATGAAGGCCTTGGACAACTTTCAACATAACTTTCCTTTCAAGATAGAAAGCTTTAGAATAGTAGCTTTTTCAGCTGATTACATAATATTTGACATGCAGAATGCAGAGAGTTCTTGTAAATGATGCATATTCTAAATGGAAACCACTGATCAGTGGCAAATGTTATTCTCTTTTTACGAAGGGCAATATAAATATCCAAGTCAACTACAGACCTGCATCGTTGACAAGCATAGCAGTTAGGGTGATGGAGACACTAGAAAGTGATGCAGCACCCATAATTAGAAACGATACCTGTATATATCATTACATGATTTCAGGAGCAAGAGGATCTGTCTTGTTAATCTGTTTATTTACCTGGCTGATGTAATTAATGCAGTGGACAGGAAAATGCGATGTCAACTACCTCGGTTGCCTTTGACAGAGAACATCAGATATCAGGGCGGCATTTAGCGCTGCAGAGGCCCTGAGCCAGCAAATGGTGGAGGCCTCTACCCTCTTGTTTGTAAGTCTGTATTATATCAAATGTTTTAATGCATTACGAGTGTCATTTAATCAGTGATCCGTACGAACAGACTCAATGTAGTTCATACTAGAGACACAGGTAATTTCATGCATGCAGCTTTTACTATGGGTTTATGATATGACGTACAAAGCAATCCTTACACTGTTAGAAAAACATCATTTTACACATTTCCTATCACCTTGTACTTTATACAGACTTACCTACATGGAGAAAATTTGTAGCCAAGTCTTGGAAGATTCTTATTTCTTATAGCTTTTTTTTTTTTTTTTTTTTTTTTTTTTTTTGAGGACCACTGATACCCAATGAACTTAGTTTCATACGTCCAGAATGGTTGAGAGTCATGCAGTGCTAAAATTAAATAGTATCACATCAACAACACATCCAGACAGTTGCCAAAAAGTTACATAATTGTCCACGAGCAAACAGCCAATCATGATCAGTTCTACCCTGCCTAAATCAAAACTGGTTTTCAGAGAAGAGTACAGCACTGGTGATGCTTCTCTCTTCAGTATCTGACAAACATGGAAGAGGGAAATAACCATGCTAGGGCAAAACTATACGGTAGCTCAGTGTTGACTCCATCAGGTACAGTACATACGGTATTAATGTTTACAGCCAGCAGAGCGGATCTCTTATCGACATCAACTGCCAACAAAGGCTTTTTACTCAGAATAATGAAACAAAAACTGAAATACATCCTGAAAGGTGATGTCCTGTGCTATAACATACCTTGATATACACTGAAAAATAATCAACAGTGATCTTCCATGGGTAGAGTCTCCCTATTAAGTCACCGCTGTCCAACTTCTGGGGACCAACTGTTAGTGCAACTGCGTTCTTCTCTCTTATGTATGCATGATGTGGCTTAGAGGAAGACTGAATTTTGTTAAGCACTTCATATTCAATTGTTAAAATGTATAACAATGGTTGTGGTACCTTTTTTGACGGGAGATATAGTATGTAAGCCAGAGCCTGTGAAGGTTCTGCAAAACTACCGTGGATTCCTCTTCAGCCCTTCCATCACTGCCAAGCAGTTTTAAGTGCTATAGGAGGAGAATGGTTTAATCATTTTTTTTTTCTACTTTCAAAACTTGACCAATCTGATTAACCTGAGATTCTTGCGTGTATATATATATATATATATATATATATATATATATATATATATTTTTATGTATGTATGTATGTATCACCAGTAATTTTCTTTATAAATATGACAAAAACAATCATATACATAATATTGCCGGTAAAAGAGGGAGGTGGTGGTGATGGAGCTCTGGTTTCCTTGTTCACTGCAATATACTTCCAAGATATGACCATGACACCACTGTGCAATCATCTTAGGAATTATTAGTTTTAAGGAAATGACAAAATTCGATATAGGGAAGTACGGTCTCTGCAGTCGAATAGTGAGCAAACTGAATGACCTCTCATCACACACAGTGCAGTCAAATACTGTATGGAAATGATTTTAAAAAGAAACTTAACAAACAATGGAGAGACAGGCACAGATACATATGGGTAACTACAGTATAAAGATTCCATTAAATACGTCAATCCAAACTTCACCATTAAAACAGATCTCAACCTGTAAATCGAAAACTTAAATGAGCTGGACACACAGGTTGAAATCCTCTTCCAGAAGTTGGCTCGTCAATAGCTTCTGAGCATCTGTGAGTACAATTTAATGTCATGTTGTACTAGGGGTATACAACTCAGTCCACAACACAGCCTAGTTTGCTGTGGACCGCCATACCTGTGGATTTGTGGTACCCTTTACTTTTGAACCCATCCTCATTATAGCCTGGCTGACTGATATGGGGTCATTAACCAGGTGAATTCAGGATGAGGAGAACATAAGAATCAAATCACATTAAAAAAAAAAAAAAAAAAAAAAAAAAAGATTCATGAAAAAAAGTATGGGGTGAAACTAATGATCCAGATAATGTTTGCAACTGGAACCTTTTAATCCCATTTCTTGACGAGAGTTTATGGAGTCACACACAAACAGAAAACACTAACAAAATTGCTCCAGTGACAACGAAGACACAGGCGAACCCCACCCTCTCCCCCCAGAAAAAGTGGGGTGCGTGAAAAATACACAAGGAGAGATGACCCCTCAAAAATGGTGGCCGTGAAACATTAGGAGAGCCATGACTGCCACCAAAAACAAGGTGCCAGATACGCCATGGAGTGACATGACCTCGCAAAAACCATGATGCCAGATACAGAAGACAAATGTGCAAGTAGGGGGAAATATGTGACGGGTTAAGCATATCCTTCTATGGAGGTGATCCATTTTCCACTAAAAACCACAAGCAGTCAGTGAATACAAAATAGTCAACATCAGGAAGGTGTCAGCAGTGAGGCTAACACCACAAATAGCAAGCAAACTTCAAGGAGTTGTCACAAGTGAGTTAAAAACTGTAAGTAGCAACTAAGAGAAGAAAAATGTCATGATGTGTCGTCATCAAAAGTTTGGGATTCACCCCGATCGAGAAAAGCTGGATTTCCATCTGATCCAATGACACCTGGCTCTGAAAGCAAGACCCGGGGTAAAAGAAAATGTCTGATCCTTAATACCACTTACACCCAACAAAATATATTCACCAGGAAACAAATGAAAGTCTACATTGAGGGTCTTACCCTCAACTTGGACAGGAACATTGCTAACGCAGGAAACCACTTGATACAACTCTTGGCTGAAGGGGAAGTACCGCGGTATGGGCGGCTCTACAACATCTACCTTCAGGCCAAGTCTCCTGGCCTCATTTATTGGTAGTAAATTCAAGTAGGCACCAGTATCGATCTTCACATCTCGAAACACTTTATCATTAATTCTGACTGTTTTTCTAAAACGACGGATACTGAATTCGGGTTTCACCTCCGGCACCCTGAATGTCAACACTGGCCAAGACTCACAGGTGTTTAAACTACAACTGCACGACTTTAAAAAACTCATTCCTAAAACTGTATAGGGCGCATCAACCCGCCCATCTGCCATCAGATCCAGTACAACTTTCACTGGCCCGCTCACCGATTCCAACACAACTTCCACATTTTTCTTGCATGGAATTTCGCCAAACTTTTTGTCCAAGGGATAAAAGGCGTCCACTAAGCCATAGTGGTGAATAGTCTTAACTGTGATCAAATTAACCTCAGCCCCTGTGTCTACTATGAAAGGTACGCACACATTTTGAATCTTGATGTTAACACTGAGTTTGGGTTTCCCCGTCAAATTTGTCCAAGTCAGAGGCACACTGTACAATGACATCATGGATTCAGTGTGAAAAGTAGAGTAATTTAGTAATTTGTTTTACAAATAATAAAGTCAATGTATAAAACAAATTACAAGCGAAAGAATAGAGAAAAATTTCTCGTACGTTTTACCTCACAGATCGTTCGGTGAAGACTGAGGTGAAGCTACTGTTGGCCCTTATTTAAATTACTCCGTTTTCTATGAGTTTCGTTTTCTGCATTAGGTTTGAAAAGATGACCATAAGAAAATAAACACCATTATTCCTTTGTAAAGTCAATAGCGACCAATCATATTGTGCATAATTTTCGAAAAGAAACAAAACATGTAGGCTGGAAATGACAATCGTAGCTCGAGATTTCTCTAGGGTGGCATTCAGCCATAATTAACCTTGAAGTACTGCACAAATATTCAGTTGATACAAGTGTACATTGTCTTTCATTAAGTTACAATAAGAAATACAGTGTGGTGAGAAGAAAAAAAAAAACATTTCTTTTATTGTATAAGCACTCTGTACCTTTTAGAACTATAAATAATTCAATCAATCAACATGACGGAGTCAGCCAATCTCAACCTTAGGACAGAACTATAAACACGACTCAAGGAATTCAAAACACTGGCTGCAGAAACCATTGTACAGGTATGTGCATCATTCTTTAACGACACAAAAAAATGAAGCAGGTAATAATAAACGTTTTGAACAATGCAGATAAACATGACCGAATGCGGACCAAAAAAGAGAGGGAAGATCACTACCAGTACTGGAAGAAACTGATGTACGTTTTTTTTTTAGTGTATTGGTGTCATTAAAAGAAAAAATGTATATGTGCTCTGTATACCCTTCCAACAATGAGCATTTCAATCAGTCTACACTCACTGTGAAGTAACTTTAACCAGTCATTGGAATGAGCATTGATTGCAAACTTTCGTGTGAAAGCCGAGGCAATAATCAATCATTTTCCAGGTCAAACATATTCATCAATAATGAACAGCAAGGCTTCGTATCACACAGACCTACAGCTCTGCAGTTACTAAGAGTGGTGGAGACATGGATGTGATATGTTTTGACTTTATGAAGGCCTTGGACAACTTTCAACATAACGTTCCTTTCAAGATAGAAAGCTTTAGAATAGTAGCATTTTCAGCTGATTACATAATATTTGACATGCAGAATGCAGAGAGTTCTTGTAAATGATGCATATTCTAAATGGAAACCAGTGATCAGTGGCAAATGTTATTCTCTTTTTACGAAAGGCAATATAAATATCCAAGTCAACTAGAGACATGCATCATTGACAAGCATAGCAGTTAGGGTGATGGAGGCACTACAAAGTGATGCAGCACCCATAATTAGAAACGATACCTGTATATATCATTACAGGATTTCAGGAGCAAGAGGATCTGTCTTGTTAATCTGTTTATTTACCTGGCTGATGTAATTAATGCAGTGGACAGGAAAATGCGTAGATGTCAACTACCTTGGCTGCCTTTGACAGAGAACATCAGATACCAGGGCGGCATTTAGCGCTGCAGAGGCCCTGAGCCGCAAATGGTGGAGGTCTCTACCCTCTTGTTTGTAAGTCTGTATTATATCAAATGTTTTAATGCATTACGAGTGTCATTTAATCAGTGATCCGTACGAACAGACTCAATGTAGTTCATACTAGAGACACAGGTAATTTCATGCATGCAGCTTTTACTATGGGTTTATGATATGACGTACAAAGCAATCCTTACACTGTTAGAAAAACATCATTTTACACATTTCCTATCACCTTGTACTTTATACAGACTTACCTACATGGAGAAAATTTGTAGCCAAGTCTTGGAAGATTCTTATTTCTTATAGCTTTTTTTTTTTTTTTTTTTTTTAAGGACCACTGATACCCAATGAACTTAGTTTCATACGTCCAGAATGGTTGAGAGTCATGCAGTGCTAAAATCAAATAGTATCACATCAACAACACATCCAGACAGTTGCCAAAAAGTTACATAATTGTCCACGAGCAAACAGCCAATCATGATCAGTTCTACCCTGCCTAAATCAAAACTGGTTTTCAGAGAAGAGTACAGCACTGGTGATGCTTCTCTCTTCAGTATCTGACAAACATGGAAGAGGGAAATAACCATGCTAGGGCAAAACTATACGGTAGCTCAGTGTTGACTCCATCAGGTACAGTACATACGGTATTAATGTTTACAGCCAGCAGAGCGGATCTCTTATCGACATCAACTGCCAACAAAGGCTTTTTACTCAGAATAATGAAACAAAAACTGAAATACATCCTGAAAGGTGATGTCCTGTGCTATAACATACCTTGATATACACTGAAAAATAATCAACAGTGATCTTCCATGGGTAGAGTCTCCCTATTAAGTCACCGCTGTCCAACTTCTGGGGACCAACTGTTAGTGCAACTGCGTTCTTCTCTCTTATGTATGCATGATGTGGCTTAGAGGAAGACTGAATTTTGTTAAGCACTTCATATTCAATTGTTAAAATGTATAACAATGGTTGTGGTACCTTTTTTGACGGGAGATATAGTATGTAAGCCAGAGCCTGTGAAGGTTCTGCAAAACTACCGTGGATTCCTCTTCAGCCCTTCCATCACTGCCAAGCAGTTTTAAGTGCTATAGGAGGAGAATGGTTTAATCATTTTTTTTTTTTCTACTTTCAAAACTTGACCAATCTGATTAACCTGAGATTCTTGCGTGTATATATATATATATATATATATATATATATATATATATATATATATATATGTATGTATGTATGTATCACCAGTAATTTTCTTTATGAATATGACAAAAACAATCATATACATAATATTGCCGGTAAAAGAGGGAGGTGGTGGTGATGGAGCTCTGGTTTCCTTGTTCACTGCAATATACTTCCAAGATATGACCATGACACCACTGTGCAATCATCTTAGGAATTATTAGTTTTAAGGAAATGACAAAATTCGATATAGGGAAGTACTGTCTCTGCAGTCGAATAGTGAGCAAATTGAATGACCTCTCATCACACAGAGTGCAGTCAAATACTGTATGGAAATGATTTTAAAAAGAAACTTAACAAACAATGGTGAGACAGGCACAGATACATATGGGTAACTACAGTATAAAGATTCCATTAAATACGTCAATCCAAACTTCACCATTAAAACAGATCTCAACCTGTAAATCGAAAACTGAAATGAGCTGGACACAGGTTGAAATCCTCTTCCAGAAGTTGGCTTGTCAATAGCTTCTGAGCATCTGTGAGTACAATTTAATGTCATGTTGTACTAGGGGTATACAACTCAGTCCACAACACAGCCTAGTTTGCTGTGGACCGCCATACCTGTGGATTTGTGGTACCCTTTACTTTTGAACCCATCCTGATTATAGCCTGGCTGACTGATATGGGGTCATTAACCAGGTGAATTCTGGATGAGGAGAACATAAGAATAAAAAAAAAATAAAAAAAAAAAAAAAAAAAAAGATTCATGAAAAAAAGTATGGGGTGAAACTAATGATCCAGATAATGTTTGCAACTGGAACCTTTTAATCCCATTTCTTGACGAGAGTTTATGGAGTCACACACAAACAGAAAACACTAACAAAATTGCTCCAGTGACAACGAAGACACAGGCGAACCCCACCCTCTCCCCCCAGAAAAAGTGGGGTGGGTGAAAAATACACAAGGAGAGATGACCCCTCAAAAATGGTGGCCGTGAAACATTAGGAGAGCCATGACTGCCACCAAAAACAAGGTGCCAGATACGCCATGGAGTGACATGACCTCGCAAAAACCATGATGCCAGATACAGAAGACAAATGTGCAAGTAGGGGAAATATGTGGCGGGTTAAGCATATCCTTCTATGGAGGTGATCCATTTTCCACTAAAAACCACAAGCAGTCAGTGAATACAAAATAGTCAACATCAGGAAGGTGTCAGCAGTGAGGCTAACACCACAAATAGCAAGCAAACTTCAAGGAGTTGTCACAAGTGAGTTAAAAACTGTAAGTAGTAACTAAGAGAAGAAAAATGTCATGATGTGTCGTCATCAAAAGTTTGGGATTCACCCCGATCGAGAAAAGCTGGATTTCCATCTGATCCAGTGACACCTGGCTCTGAAAGCAAGACCCGGGGTAAAAGAAAATGTCTGATCCTTAATACCACTTACACCCAACAAAATATATTCACCAGGAAACAAATGAAAGTCTACATTGAGGGTCTTGCCCTCAACTTGGACAGGAACATTGCTAACGCAGGAAACCACTTGATACAACTCTTGGCTGAAGGGGAAGTACCGCGGTATGGGCGGCTCTACAACATCTACCTTCAGGCCAAGTCTCCTGGCCTCATTTATTGGTAGTAAATTGAAGTAGGCACCAGTATCGATCTTCACATCTCGAAACACTTTATCATTAATTCTGACTGTTTTTCTAAAGCGACGGATACTGAATTCGGGTTTCACCTCCGGCACCCTGAATGTCAACACTGGCCAAGACTCACAGGTGTTTAAACTACAACTGCACGACTTTAAAAACTCATTCCTAAAACTGCATAGGGCGCATCAACCCGCCCATCTGCCATCAGATCCAGTACAACTTTCACTGGCCCGCTCACCGATTCCAACACAACTTCCACATTTTTCTTGCATGGAATTTCGCCAAACTTTTTGTCCAAGGGATAAAAGGCGTCCACTAAGCCATAGTGGTGAATAGCCTTAACTGTGATCAAATTAACCTCAGCCCCTGTGTCTACTATGAAAGGTACGCACACATTTTGAATCTTGATGTTAACACTGAGTTTGGGTTTCCCCGTCAAATTTGTCCAAGTCAGAGGCACACTGTAGAATGACATCATGGATTCAGTGTGAAAAGTAGAGTAATTTAGTAATTTGTTTTACAAATAATAAAGTCAATGTATAAAACAAATTACAAGCGAAAGAATAGAGAAAAATTTCTCGTACGTTTTACCTCACAGATCGTTCGGTGAAGACTGAGGTGGAGCTTTTCGTTTCGTTGAAAGATTCCCTGCACATATAGTGCAGGCCGGGCCATACATTAGCCCGGTCAGTGGTGTATGGGCTGATTATAAAACATTAAGTGGGGAGGACAGGACCTGGGGTTTGCCCAGCACACACGTCCTGTCTCCTGACTGGCTTTGTGGTGTGTGTAGGTGGAGCTACTGTTGGCCCTTATTTAAATTACTCCGTTTTCTATGAGTTTCGTTTTCTGCATTACGTTTGAAAAGATGACCATAAGAAAATAAACACCATTATTCCTTTGTAAAGTCAATAGCAACCAATCATATTGTGCATAATTTTCGAAAAGAAACAAAACATGTAGGCTGGAAATGACAATCGTAGCTCGAGATTTCTCTAGGGTGGCATTCAGCCATAATTAACCTTGAAGTACTGCACAAATATTCAGTTGATACAAGTGTACATTGTCTTTCATTAAGTTACAATAAGAAATACAGTGTGGTGAGAAGAAAAAAAAAAACATTTCTTTTATTGTATAAGCACTCTGTACCTTTTAGAACTATAAATAATTCAATCAATCAACATGACGGAGTCAGCCAATCTCAACCTTAGGACAGAACTATAAACACGACCCAAGGAATTCAAAACACTGGCTGCAGAAACCATTGTACAGGTATGCATCATTCTTTAACGACACAAACAAATGTAGCAGGTAATAATAAACGTTTTGAACAATGCAGATAAACATGACCGAATGCGGACCAAAAAAGAGAGGGAAGATCACTACCAGTACTGGAAGAAACTGATGAACGTTTTTTTTTTAGTGTATTAGTGTCATTAAAAGAAAAAATGTATATGTGCTCTGTATACCCTTCCAACAATGAGCATTTCAATCAGTCTACACTCACTGTGAAGTAACTTTAACCAGTCATTGGAATGAGCATTGATTGCAAACTTTCGTGTGAAAGCCGAGGCAATAATCAATCATTTTCCAGGTCAAACATATTCATCAATAATGAACAGCAAGGCTTCGTATCACACAGACCTACAGCTCTGCAGTTACTAAGAGTGGTGGAGACATGGATGTGATATGTTTTGACTTTATGAAGGCCTTGGACAACTTTCAACATAACGTTCCCTTTCAAGATAGAAAGCTTTAGAATAGTAGCTTTTTCAGCTGATTACATAATATTTGACATGCAGAATGCAGAGAGTTCTTGTAAATGATGCATATTCTAAATGGAAACCAGTGATCAGTGGCAAATGTTATTCTCTTTTTACGAAAGGCAATATAAATATCCAAGTCAACTAGAGACATGCATCATTGACAAGCATAGCAGTTAGGGTGATGGAGGCACTACAAAGTGATGCAGCACCCATAATTAGAAACGATACCTGTATATATCATTACAGGATTTCAGGAGCAAGAGGATCTGTCTTGTTAATCTGTTTATTTACCTGGCTGATGTAATTAATGCAGTGGACAGGATAATGCGTACAGTAGATGTCAACTACCTTGGCTGCCTTTGACAGAGAACATCAGATACCAGGGCGGCATTTAGCGCTGCAGAGGCCCTGAGCCGCAAATGGTGGAGGTCTCTACCCTCTTGTTTGTAAGTCTGTATTATATCAAATGTTTTAATGCATTACGAGTGTCATTTAATCAGTGATCCGTACGAACAGACTCAATGTAGTTCATACTAGAGACACAGGTAATTTCATGCATGCAGCTTTTACTATGGGTTTATGATATGACGTACAAAGCAATCCTTACACTGTTAGAAAAACATCATTTTACACATTTCCTATCACCTTGTACTTTATACAGACTTACCTACATGGAGAAAATTTGTAGCCAAGTCTTGGAAGATTCTTATTTCTTATAGCTATTTTTTTTTTTTTTTTTTTTTTTTTGAGGACCACTGATACCCAATGAACTTAGTTTCATACGTCCAGAATGGTTGAGAGTCATGCAGTGCTAAAATCAAATAGTATCACATCAACAACACATCCAGACAGTTGCCAAAAAGTTACATAATTGTCCACGAGCAAACAGCCAATCATGAACAGTTCTACCCTGCCTAAATCAAAACTGGTTTTCAGAGAAGAGTACAGCACTGGTGATGCTTCTCTCTTCAGTATCTGACAAACATGGAAGAGGGAAATAACCATGCTAGGGCAAAACTATACGGTAGCTCAGTGTTGACTCCATCAGGTACAGTACATACGGGAGGCCTATTAATGTTTACAGCCAGCAGAGCGGATCTCTTATCGACATCAACTGCCAACAAAGGCTTTTTACTCAGAATAATGAAACCAAAACTGAAATACATCCTGAAAGGTGATGTCCTGTGCTATAACATACCTTGATATACACTGAAAAATAATCAACAGTGATCTTCCATGGGTAGAGTCTCCCTATTAAGTCACCGCTGTCCAACTTCTGGGGACCAACTGTTAGTGCAACTGCGTTCTTCTCTCTTATGTATGCATGATGTGGCTTAGAGGAAGACTGAACTTTGTTAAGTACTTCATATTTAATTATTAAAATGTATAACAGTGGTTGTGGTATCTTTTGACGGGAGATATGGTATGTAAGCCAGAGCCCGTGAAGGTTCTGCAAAACTACCGTGGATTCTTCTTCAGCCCTTGTATCACTGCCAAACAGTTTTAAATGCTATAGGAGGAGACTGGTTTAATTTTTTTTTTTTTCTACTGTAAGAACTTGACCAATCTGAGTAACCTGGGATTCTTGTGGGTGTGTGTATATATATATATATATATATATATATATATATATATATATATATATATATATATATATATTTATATATTTATCACCAGTATTTTTATTTATAAATATGACAAAAACAATCATATACATAATATTGCCGGTAAAAGAGGGAGGTGGTGGTGATGGAGCTCTGGTTTCCTTGTTCACTGCAATATACTTCCAAGATATGACCATGACACCACTGTGCAATCATCTTAGGAATTATTAGTTTTAAGGAAATGACAAAATTCGATATAGGGAAGTACTGTCTCTGCAGTCGAATAGTGAGCAAATTGAATGACCTCTCATCACACAGAGTGCAGTCAAATACTGTATGGAAATGATTTTAAAAAGAAACTTAACAAACAATGGTGAGACAGGCACAGATACATATGGGTAACTACAGTATAAAGATTCCATTAAATACGTCAATCCAAACTTCACCATTAAAACAGATCTCAACCTGTAAATCGAAAACTGAAATGAGCTGGACACACAGGTTGAAATCCTCTTCCAGAAGTTCGTTTGTCAATAGCTTCTGAGCATCTGTGAGTACAATTTAATGTCATGTTGTACTAGGGGTATACAACTCAGTCCACAACACAGCCTAGTTTGCTGTGGACCGCCATACCTGTGGATTTGTGGTACCCTTTACTTTTGAACCCATCCTGATTATAGCCTGGCTGACTGATATGGGGTCATTAACCAGGTGAATTCTGGATGAGGAGAACATAAGAATCAAATCACATTAAAAAAAAAAAAAAAAAAAAAAAAAAAAAAAAAAAAGATTCATGAAAAAAAGTATGGGGTGAAACTAATGATCCAGATAATGTTTGCAACTGGAACCTTTTAATCCCATTTCTTGACGAGAGTTTATGGAGTCACACACAAACAGAAAACACTAACAAAATTGCTCCAGTGACAACGAAGACACAGGCGAACCCCACCCTCTCCCCCCAGAAAAAGTGGGGTGGGTGAAAAATACACAAGGAGAGATGACCCCTCAAAAATGGTGGCCGTGAAACATTAGGAGAGCCATGACTGCCACCAAAAACAAGGTGCCAGATACGCCATGGAGTGACATGACCTCGCAAAAACCATGATGCCAGATACAGAAGACAAATGTGCAAGTAGGGGGAAATATGTGGCGGGTTAAGCATATCCTTCTATGGAGGTGATCCATTTTCCACTAAAAACCACAAGCAGTCAGTGAATACAAAATAGTCAACATCAGGAAGGTGTCAGCAGTGAGGCTAACACCACAAATAGCAAGCAAACTTCAAGGAGTTGTCACAAGTGAGTTAAAAACTGTAAGTAGTAACTAAGAGAAGAAAAATGTCATGATGTGTCGTCATCAAAAGTTTGGGATTCACCCCGATCCAGAAAAGCTGGATTTCCATCTGATCCAGTGACACCTGGCTCTGAAAGCAAGACCCGGGGTAAAAGAAAATGTCTGATCCTTAATACCACTTACACCCAACAAAATATATTCACCAGGAAACAAATGAAAGTCTACATTGAGGGTCTTGCCCTCAACTTGGACAGGAACATTGCTAACGCAGGAAACCACTTGATACAACTCTTGGCTGAAGGGGAAGTACCGCGGTATGGGCGGCTCTACAACATCTACCTTCAGGCCAAGTCTCCTGGCCTCATTTATTGGTAGTAAATTGAAGTAGGCACCAGTATCGATCTTCACATCTCGAAACACTTTATCATTAATTCTGACTGTTTTTCTAAAGCGACGGATACTGAATTCGGGTTTCACCTCCGGCACCCTGAATGTCAACACTGGCCAAGACTCACAGGTGTTTAAACTACAACTGCACGACTTTAAAAAACTCATTCCTAAAACTGCATAGGGCGCATCAACCCGCCCATCTGCCATCAGATCCAGTACAACTTTCACTGGCCCGCTCACCGATTCCAACACAACTTCCACATTTTTCTTGCATGGAATTTCGCCAAACTTTTTGTCCAAGGGATAAAAGGCGTCCACTAAGCCATAGTGGTGAATAGCCTTAACTGTGATCAAATTAACCTCAGCCCCTGTGTCTACTATGAAAGGTACGCACACATTTTGAATCTTGATGTTAACACTGAGTTTGGGTTTCCCCGTCAAATTTGTCCAAGTCAGAGGCACACTGTAGAATGACATCATGGATTCAGTGTGAAAAGTAGAGTAATTTAGTAATTTGTTTTACAAATAATAAAGTCAATGTATAAAACAAATTACAAGCGAAAGAATAGAGAAAAATTTCTCGTACGTTTTACCTCACAGATCGTTCGGTGAAGACTGAGGTGGAGCTTTTCGTTTCGTTGAAAGATTCCCTGCACATATAGTGCAGGCCGGGCCATACATTAGCCCGGTCAGTGGTGTATGGGCTGATTATAAAACATTAAGTGGGGAGGACAGGACCTGGGGTTTGCCCAGCACACACGTCCTGTCTCCTGACTGGCTTTGTGGTGTGTGTAGGTGGAGCTACTGTTGGCCCTTATTTAAATTACTCCGTTTTCTATGAGTTTCGTTTTCTGCATTACGTTTGAAAAGATGACCATAAGAAAATAAACACCATTATTCCTTTGTAAAGTCAATAGCAACCAATCATATTGTGCATAATTTTCGAAAAGAAACAAAACATGTAGGCTGGAAATGACAATCGTAGCTCGAGATTTCTCTAGGGTGGCATTCAGCCATAATTAACCTTGAAGTACTGCACAAATATTCAGTTGATACAAGTGTACATTGTCTTTCATTAAGTTACAATAAGAAATACAGTGTGGTGAGAAGAAAAAAAAAAACATTTCTTTTATTGTATAAGCACTCTGTACCTTTTAGAACTATAAATAATTCAATCAATCAACATGACGGAGTCAGCCAATCTCAACCTTAGGACAGAACTATAAACACGACCCAAGGAATTCAAAACACTGGCTGCAGAAACCATTGTACAGGTATGCATCATTCTTTAACGACACAAACAAATGTAGCAGGTAATAATAAACGTTTTGAACAATGCAGATAAACATGACCGAATGCGGACCAAAAAAGAGAGGGAAGATCACTACCAGTACTGGAAGAAACTGATGAACGTTTTTTTTTTAGTGTATTAGTGTCATTAAAAGAAAAAATGTATATGTGCTCTGTATACCCTTCCAACAATGAGCATTTCAATCAGTCTACACTCACTGTGAAGTAACTTTAACCAGTCATTGGAATGAGCATTGATTGCAAACTTTCGTGTGAAAGCCGAGGCAATAATCAATCATTTTCCAGGTCAAACATATTCATCAATAATGAACAGCAAGGCTTCGTATCACACAGACCTACAGCTCTGCAGTTACTAAGAGTGGTGGAGACATGGATGTGATATGTTTTGACTTTATGAAGGCCTTGGACAACTTTCAACATAACGTTCCTTTCAAGATAGAAAGCTTTAGAATAGTAGCATTTTCAGCTGATTACATAATATTTGACATGCAGAATGCAGAGAGTTCTTGTAAATGATGCATATTCTAAATGGAAACCAGTGATCAGTGGCAAATGTTATTCTCTTTTACGAAAGGCAATATAAATATCCAAGTCAACTAGAGACATGCATCATTGACAAGCATAGCAGTTAGGGTGATGGAGGCACTACAAAGTGATGCAGCACCCATAATTAGAAACGATACCTGTATATATCATTACAGGATTTCAGGAGCAAGAGGATCTGTCTTGTTAATCTGTTTATTTACCTGGCTGATGTAATTAATGCAGTGGACAGGATAATGCGTACAGTAGATGTCACCTACCTTGGCTGCCTTTGACAGAGAACATCAGATACCAGGGCGGCATTTAGCGCTGCAGAGGCCCTGAGCCGCAAATGGTGGAGGTCTCTACCCTCTTGTTTGTAAGTCTGTATTATATCAAATGTTTTAATGCATTACGAGTGTCATTTAATCAGTGATCCGTACGAACAGACTCAATGTAGTTCATACTAGAGACACAGGTAATTTCATGCATGCAGCTTTTACTATGGGTTTATGATATGACGTACAAAGCAATCCTTACACTGTTAGAAAAACATCATTTTACACATTTCCTATCACCTTGTACTTTATACAGACTTACCTACATGGAGAAAATGTGTAGCCAAGTCTTGGAAGATTCTTATTTCTTATAGCTTTTTTTTTTTTTTTTTTTTTGAGGACCACTGATACCCAATGAACTTAGTTTCATACGTCCAGAATGGTTGAGAGTCATGCAGTGCTAAAATTAAATAGTATCACATCAACAACACATCCAGACAGTTGCCAAAAAGTTACATAATTGTCCACGAGCAAACAGCCAATCATGATCAGTTCTACCCTGCCTAAATCAAAACTGGTTTTCAGAGAAGAGTACAGCACTGGTGATGCTTCTCTCTTCAGTATCTGACAAACATGGAAGAGGGAAATAACCATGCTAGGGCAAAACTATACGGTAGCTCAGTGTTGACTCCATCAGGTACAGTACATACGGTATTAATGTTTACAGCCAGCAGAGCGGATCTCTTATCGACATCAACTGCCAACAAAGGCGTTTTACTCAGAATAATGAAACCTAAACTGAAATACATCCTGAAAGGTGATGTCCTGTGCTATAACATACCTTGATATACACTGAAAAATAATCAACAGTGATCTTCCATGGGTAGAGTCTCCCTATTAAGTCACCGCTGTCCAACTTCTGGGGACCAACTGTTAGTGCAACTGCGTTCTTCTCTCTTATGTATGCATGATGTGGCTTAGAGGAAGACTGAATTTTGTTAAGCTGTTCATATTCAATTGTTAAAATGTATAACAATGGTTGTGGTACCTTTTTTGACGGGAGATATAGTATGTAAGCCAGAGCCTGTGAAGGTTCTGCAAAACTACCCTGGATTCCTCTTCAGCCCTTCCATCACTGCCAAGCAGTTTTAAGTGCTATAGCAGGAGAATGGTTTAATCATTTTTTTTTCTACTTTCAAAACTTGACCAATCTGATTAACCTGAGATTCTTGCGTGTGTGTATATATATATATATATATATATATATATATATATATATATATATATATATATGTGTGTGTGTGTGTGTGTGTGTGTATGTATGTATGTATCACCAGTAATTTTCTTTATAAATATGACAAAAACAATCATATACATAATATTGCCCGTAAAAGAGGGAGGTGGTGGTGATGGAGCTCTGGTTTCCTTGTTCACTGTAATATACTTCCAAGATATGACCATGACACCACTGTGCAATCATCTTAGGAATTATTAGTTTTAAGGAAATGACAAAATTCGATATAGGGAAGTACTGTCTCTGCAGTCGAATAGTGAGCAAATTGAATGACCTCTCATCACACACAGTGCAGTCAAATACTGTATGGATATGATTTTAAAAAGAAACTTAACAAACAATGGAGAGACAGGCACAGATACGTATGGGTAACTACAGTATAAAGATTCCATTAAATACGTCAGTCCAAACTTCACCATTAAAACAGATCTCAACCTGTAAATCGAAAACTGAAATGAGCTGGACACACAGGTTGAAATCCTCTTCCAGAAGTTCGCTTGTCAATAGCTTCTGAGCATCTGTGAGTACAATTTAATGTCATGTTGTACTAGGGGTATACAACTCAGTCCACAACACAGCCTAGTTTGCTGTGGACCGCCATACCTGTGGATTTGTGATACCCTTTACTTTTGAACCCTCCTCATTATAGCCTGGCTGACTAATATGGGGTCATTAACCAGGTGAATTCAGGATGAGGAGAAGATAAGAATCAAATCACATTAAAAAAAAAAAAAAAAAAAAAAGGATTCATGAAAAAGTATGGGGTGAAACTAATGATTCAGATAATGTTTCCAACTAGAACCTTTTAATCCCATTTCTTGACGAGAGTTTATGGAGTCACACACAAACAGAAAACACTAACAAAATTGCTCCAGTGACAACGAAGACACAGGCGAACCCCACCCTCTCCCCCAGAAAAAGTGGGGTGTGTGAAAAATACACAAGGAGAGATGACCCCTCAAAAATGGTGCCCGTGAAACATTAGGAGAGCCATGACTGCCACCAAAAACAAGGTGCCAGATACGCCATGGAGTGACATGACCTCGCAAAAACCATGATGCCAGATACAGAAGACAAATGTGCAAGTAGGGGGAAATATGTGGCGGGTTAAGCATATCCTCCTATGGAGGTGATCCATTTTCCACTAAAAACCACAAGCAGTCAGTGAATACAAAATAGTCAACATCAGGAAGGTGTCAGCAGTGAGGCTAACACCACAAATAGCAAGCAAACTTCAAGGAGTTGTCACAAGTGAGTTAAAAACTGTAAGTAGTAACTAAGAGAAGAAAAATGTCATGATCTGTCGTCATCAAAAGTTTGGGATTCACCCCGATCCAGAAAAGCTGGATTTCCATCTGATCCAGTGACACCTGGCTCTGAAAGCAAGACCCGGGGTAAAAGAAAATGTCTGATCCTTAATACCACTTACACCCAACAAAATATATTCACCAGGAAACAAATGAAAGTGTACATTGAGGGTCTTACCCTCAACTTGGACAGGAACATTCCTAACGCAGGAAACCACTTGATACAACTCTTGGCTGAAGGGGAAGTACCGCGGTATGGGCGGCTCTACAACATCTACCTTCAGGCCAAGTCTCCTGGCCTCATTTATTGGTAGTAAATTGAAGTAGGCACCAGCATCGATCTTCACATCTCGAAACACTTTATCATTAATTCTGACTGTTTTTCTAAAACGACGGATACTGAATTCGGGTTTCACCTCCGGCACCCTGAATGTCATCACTGGCCAAGACTTACAGGTGTTTAAACTACAACTGCACGACTTTAAAAAACTCATTCCTAAAACTGCATAGGGCGCATCAACCCGCCCATCTGCCATCAGATCCATAACAACTTTCACTGGCCCGCTCACCGATTCCAACAGTACTTCCACATTTTTCTTGCATGGAATTTCGCCAAACTTTTTGTCCAAGGGATAAAAGGCGTCCACTAAGCCATAGTGGTAAATAGCCTTAACTGTGATCAAATTAACCTCAGCCCCTGTGTCTACTATGAAAGGCACGCACACATTTTGAATCTTGATGTTAACACTGAGTTTAGGTTTCCCCGTCAAATTTGTCCAAGTCAGAGGCACACTGTAGAATGACATCATGAATTCAGTGTGAAAAGTTGAGTAATTTAGTAATTTGTTTTACAAATAATAAAGTCAACGTATAAAACAAATTACAAGCGAAAGAATAGAGAAAAATTTCTCGTACGCTTTACCTCGCAGATCGTTCGGTGAAGACTGAGGTGGAGCTTTTTTTTTGTTTTGTTGAAAGATTCCCTGCACATATAGTGCAGGCCGGGCCTTATATTAGCCCGGTCAGTGGTGTATGGGCTGGTTAAAAAACAGTAAGTGGGGAGAACAGGACCTAGGGATTGCCTAGCACACACGTCCTGTCTCCTGGCGGGCTTTGTGGTGTGTGTGGGTGGAGCTACTGTTGACCCATATTTAAATTACTCCGTTTTCTATGAGTTTCGTTTTCTGCATTAGCTTTGAAAAGATGACCATAAGAAAATAAACACCATTATTCCTTTGTAAAGTCAATAGCCACCAATCATATTGTGCATAATTTTCGAAAAGAAACAAAACATGTAGGCTGGAAATGACAATCGTAGCTCGAGATTTCTCTAGGGTGGCATTCAGCCATAATTAACCTTGAAGTACTGCACAAATATTCAGTTGATACAAGTGTACATTATCTTTCATTAAGTTACAATAAGAAATAGTGTGGTGAGAAAAAAAAAAAAACATTTCTTTTTGTTGTATAAGCACTCTGTACCTTTTAGAACTATAAATAATTCAATCAATTAACATGACGGAGTCAGCCAATCTCAACCTTAGGACAAAACTATAAACACGACCCAAGGAATTCAAAACACTGGTTGCAGAAACCATTGTACAGGTATGTGCATCATTCTTTAACGACACAAAAAAATGTAGCAGGTAATAATAAACGTTTTGAACAATGCAGATAAACATGACCGAATGCGGACCAAAAAAGAGGGAAGATCACTACCAGTACTGGAAGAAACTGATGTACGTTTTTTTTTTACTGTATTGGTGTCCTTAAAAGAAAAAATGTATATGTGCTCTGTATACCCTTCCAACAATGAGCATTTCAATCAGTCTACACTCACTGTGAAGTAACTTTAACCAGTCATTGGAACGAGCATTGATTGCAAACTTTCGTGTGAAAACCGAGGCAATAATAAATCATTTTCCAGGTCAAACATATTCATCAATAATGAACAGCAAGGCTTCGTATCACACAGACCAATAGCTCTGCAGTTACTAAGAGTGCTGGAGACATGGATGTGATATGTTTTGACTTTAGGAAGGCCTTGGACAACTTTCAACATAACGTTCCCATTCACGATAGAAAGCTTTAGAATAGTAGCTTTTTCAGCTGATTACATAATATTTGACATGCAGAATGCAGAGAGTTCTTGTAAATGATGCATATTCTAAATGGAAACCACTGATCAGTGGCAAATGTTATTCCCTTTTTACGAAAGGCAATATAAATATCAAAGTCAACTACAGACCTGCATCATTGACAAGCATAGCAGTTAGGGTGATGGAGACACTAGAAAGTGATGCAGCACCCATAATTAGAAACGATACCTGTATATATAATTACATGATTTCAGGAGCAAGAAGATCTGTCTTGTTAATCTGTTTATTTACCTGGCTGATGTAATTAATGCAGTGGACAGGATAATGCGTACAGTAGATGTCAAGTACCTCGGCTGCCTTTGATAGAGTACATCACATACCAGGGCGGCATTTAGCGCTGCAGAGGCCCTGAGCCAGCAAATGGTGGAGGCCTCTACCCTCTTGTTTGTAAGTTTGTATTATATAAAATGTTTTAATGCATTAAGAGTTTCATTTAATCAGTGATCCGTACCAACAGACTCAATGTAGTTCATACTAGAGACACAGGTAATTTCATGCATGCAGCTTTTACTATGGGTTTGTGATATGACGTACAAAGCAATCATTACACTGTTAGAAAAACATAATTTTACACATTTCCTATCACCTTGTACTTTATTCAGACTTACCTACATGGAGAAAATTTGTAGCCAAGTCTTTGAAGATTCTTATTTCTTAAAGCATTTTTTTTTTTTTTTTTTTGAGGACCACTGATACCCAATGAACTTAGTTTCATACGTCCAGAATGGTTGACAGTCATGCAGTGCTAAAATCAAATAGTATCACATCAACAACACATCCAGACAGTTGCCAAAAAGTTACATCATTGTCCACGAGCAAACAGCCAATCATGAACAGTTCTACCCTGCCTAAATCAAAACTGGTTTTCAGAGAAGAGTACAGCACTGGTTATGCTTCTCTCTTCAGTATCTGACAAACATGGATGAGGGAAATAACCATGCTAGGGCAAAACTATACGGTAGCTCAGTGTTGACTCCATCAGGTGCAGTACATACGGGAGGCCTATTAATGTTTACAGCCAGCAGAGCGGATCTCTTATCGACATCAACTGCCAACAAAAGCGTTTTACTCAGAATAATGAAACCAAAACTGAAATATATCCTGAAAGGTGATGTCCTGTGGTATAACATACCTTGATATACACTGAAAAATAATCAACAGTGATCTTCCATGGGTAGAGTCTCCCTATTAAGGCAACGCTGTCCAACTTCTGGGGACCAACTGTTAGTGCAACTGCGTTCTTCTCTCTTATGTATGCATGATGTGGCTTAGAGGAAGACTGAATTTTGTTAAGCACTTCATATTCAATTGTTAAAATGTATAACAATGGTTGTGGTACCTTTTTTGACGGGAGATATAGTATGTAAGCCAGAGCCTGTGAAGGTTCTGCAAAACTACCCTGGATTCCTCTTCAGCCCTTCCATCACTGCCAAGCAGTTTTAAGTGGTATAGCAGGAGAATGGTTTAATCATTTTTTTTTTTCTACTTTCAAAACTTGACCAATCTGATTAACCTGAGATTCTTGCGTGTGTGTATATATATATATATATATATATATATATATATATATATATATATGTGTGTGTGTGTGTGTGTGTGTGTGTGTGTATGTATGTATGTATCACCAGTAATTTTCTTTATAAATATGACAAAAACAATCATATACATAATATTGCCCGTAAAAGAGGGAGGTGGTGGTGATGGAGCTCTGGTTTCCTTGTTCACTGTAATATACTTCCAAGATATGACCATGACACCACTGTGCAATCATCTTAGGAATTATTAGTTTTAAGGAAATGACAAAATTCGATATAGGGAAGTACTGTCTCTGCAGTCGAATAGTGAGCAAATTGAATGACCTCTCATCACACACAGTGCAGTCAAATACTGTATGGATATGATTTTAAAAAGAAACTTAACAAACAATGGAGAGACAGGCACAGATACGTATGGGTAACTACAGTATAAAGATTCCATTAAATACGTCAGTCCAAACTTCACCATTAAAACAGATCTCAACCTGTAAATCGAAAACTGAAATGAGCTGGACACACAGGTTGAAATCCTCTTCCAGAAGTTCGTTTGTCAATAGCTTCTGAACATCTGTGAGTACAATTTAATGTCATGTTGTACTAGGGGTATACAACTCAGTCCACAACACAGCCTAGTTTGCTGTGGACCGCCATACCTGTGGATTTGTGATACCCTTTACTTTTGAACCCTCCTCATTATAGCCTGGCTGACTAATATGGGGTCATTAACCAGGTGAATTCAGGATGAGGAGAAGATAAGAATCAAATCACAAAAAAAAAAAAAAAAAAAAAAAAAAAAAAAAAAAAGGATTCATGAAAAAAAGTATGGGGTGAAACTAATGATTCAGATAATGTTTCCAACTAGAACCTTTTAATCCCATTTCTTGACGAGAGTTTATGGAGTCACACACAAACAGAAAACACTAACAAAATTGCTCCAGTGACAACGAAGACACAGGCGAACCCCACCCTCTCCCCCCAGAAAAAGTGGGGTGTGTGAAAAATACACAAGGAGAGATGACCCCTCAAAAATGGTGCCCGTGAAACATTAGGAGAGCCATGACTGCCACCAAAAACAAGGTGCCAGATACGCCATGGAGTGACATGACCTCGCAAAAACCATGATGCCAGATACAGAAGACAAATGTGCAAGTAGGGGGAAATATGTGGCGGGTTAAGCATATCCTCCTATGGAGGTGATCCATTTTCCACTAAAAACCACAAGCAGTCAGTGAATACAAAATAGTCAACATCAGGAAGGTGTCAGCAGTGAGGCTAACACCACAAATAGCAAGCAAACTTCAAGGAGTTGTCACAAGTGAGTTAAAAACTGTAAGTAGTAACTAAGAGAAGAAAAATGTCATGATCTGTCGTCATCAAAAGTTTGGGATTCACCCCGATCCAGAAAAGCTGGATTTCCATCTGATCCAGTGACACCTGGCTCTGAAAGCAAGACCCGGGGTAAAAGAAAATGTCTGATCCTTAATACCACTTACACCCAACAAAATATATTCACCAGGAAACAAATGAAAGTGTACATTGAGGGTCTTACCCTCAACTTGGACAGGAACATTCCTAACGCAGGAAACCACTTGATACAACTCTTGGCTGAAGGGGAAGTACCGCGGTATGGGCGGCTCTACAACATCTACCTTCAGGCCAAGTCTCCTGGCCTCATTTATTGGTAGTAAATTGAAGTAGGCACCAGCATCGATCTTCACATCTCGAAACACTTTATCATTAATTCTGACTGTTTTTCTAAACCGACGGATACTGAATTCGGGTTTCACCTCCGGCACCCTGAATGTCATCACTGGCCAAGACTTACAGGTGTTTAAACTACAACTGCACGACTTTAAAAAACTCATTCCTAAAACTGCATAGGGCGCATCAACCCGCCCATCTGCCATCAGATCCATAACAACTTTCACTGGCCCGCTCACCGATTCCAACAGTACTTCCACATTTTTCTTGCATGGAATTTCGCCAAACTTTTTGTCCAAGGGATAAAAGGCGTCCACTAAGCCATAGTGGTAAATAGCCTTAACTGTGATCAAATTAACCTCAGCCCCTGTGTCTACTATGAAAGGCACGCACACATTTTGAATCTTGATGTTAACACTGAGTTTAGGTTTCCCCGTCAAATTTGTCCAAGTCAGAGGCACACTGTAGAATGACATCATGAATTCAGTGTGAAAAGTTGAGTAATTTAGTAATTTGTTTTACAAATAATAAAGTCAACGTATAAAACAAATTACAAGCGAAAGAATAGAGAAAAATTTCTCGTACGCTTTACCTCACAGATCGTTCGGTGAAGACTGAGGGGGAGCTACTGTTGACCCATATTTAAATTACTCCGTTTTCTATGAGTTTCGTTTTCTGCATTAGCTTTGAAAAGATGACCATAAGAAAATAAACACCATTATTCCTTTGTAAAGTCAATAGCCACCAATCATATTGTGCATAATTTTCGAAAAGAAACAAAACATGTAGGCTGGAAATGACAATCGTAGCTCGAGATTTCTCTAGGGTGGCATTCAGCCATAATTAACCTTGAAGTACTGCACAAATATTCAGTTGATACAAGTGTACATTATCTTTCATTAAGTTACAATAAGAAATAGTGTGGTGAGAAAAAAAAAAAACATTTCTTTTTGTTGTATAAGCACTCTGTACCTTTTAGAACTATAAATAATTCAATCAATTAACATGACGGAGTCAGCCAATCTCAACCTTAGGACAAAACTATAAACACGACCCAAGGAATTCAAAACACTGGTTGCAGAAACCATTGTACAGGTATGTGCATCATTCTTTAACGACACAAAAAAATGTAGCAGGTAATAATAAACGTTTTGAACAATGCAGATAAACATGACCGAATGCGGACCAAAAAAAAAGGGAAGATCACTACCAGTACTGGAAGAAACTGATGTACGTTTTTTTTTACTGTATTGGTGTCCTTAAAAGAAAAAATGTATATGTGCTCTGTATACCCTTCCAACAATGAGCATTTCAATCAGTCTACACTCACTGTGAAGTAACTTTAACCAGTCATTGGAACGAGCATTGATTGCAAACTTTCGTGTGAAAACCGAGGCAATAATAAATCATTTTCCAGGTCAAACATATTCATCAATAATGAACAGCAAGGCTTCGTATCACACAGACCAATAGCTCTGCAGTTACTAAGAGTGCTGGAGACATGGATGTGATATGTTTTGACTTTAGGAAGGCCTTGGACAACTTTCAACATAACGTTCCCATTCACGATAGAAAGCTTTAGAATAGTAGCTTTTTCAGCTGATTACATAATATTTGACATGCAGAATGCAGAGAGTTCTTGTAAATGATGCATATTCTAAATGGAAACCACTGATCAGTGGCAAATGTTATTCCCTTTTTACGAAAGGCAATATAAATATCAAAGTCAACTACAGACCTGCATCATTGACAAGCATAGCAGTTAGGGTGATGGAGACACTAGAAAGTGATGCAGCACCCATAATTAGAAACGATACCTGTATATATAATTACATGATTTCAGGAGCAAGAAGATCTGTCTTGTTAATCTGTTTATTTACCTGGCTGATGTAATTAATGCAGTGGACAGGATAATGCGTACAGTAGATGTCAAGTACCTCGGCTGCCTTTGATAGAGTACATCACATACCAGGGCGGCATTAGCGCTGCAGAGGCCCTGAGCCAGCAAATGGTGGAGGCCTCTACCCTCTTGTTTGTAAGTTTGTATTATATAAAATGTTTTAATGCATTAAGAGTTTCATTTAATCAGTGATCCGTACCAACAGACTCAATGTAGTTCATACTAGAGACACAGGTAATTTCATGCATGCAGCTTTTACTATGGGTTTGTGATATGACGTACAAAGCAATCATTACACTGTTAGAAAAACATAATTTTACACATTTCCTATCACCTTGTACTTTATTCAGACTTACCTACATGGAGAAAATTTGTAGCCAAGTCTTTGAAGATTCTTATTTCTTAAAGCATTTTTTTTTTTTTTTTTTTTTTTTTTGAGGACCACTGATACCCAATGAACTTAGTTTCATACGTCCAGAATGGTTGACAGTCATGCAGTGCTAAAATCAAATAGTATCACATCAACAACACATCCAGACAGTTGCCAAAAAGTTACATCATTGTCCACGAGCAAACAGCCAATCATGAACAGTTCTACCCTGCCTAAATCAAAACTGGTTTTCAGAGAAGAGTACAGCACTGGTTATGCTTCTCTCTTCAGTATCTGACAAACATGGATGAGGGAAATAACCATGCTAGGGCAAAACTATACGGTAGCTCAGTGTTGACTCCATCAGGTGCAGTACATACGGGAGGCCTATTAATGTTTACAGCCAGCAGAGCGGATCTCTTATCGACATCAACTGCCAACAAAAGCGTTTTACTCAGAATAATGAAACCAAAACTGAAATATATCCTGAAAGGTGATGTCCTGTGGTATAACATACCTTGATATACACTGAAAAATAATCAACAGTGATCTTCCATGGGTAGAGTCTCCCTATTAAGGCAACGCTGTCCAACTTCTGGGGACCAACTGTTAGTGCAACTGCGTTCTTCTCTCTTATGTATGCATGATGTGGCTTAGAGGAAGACTGAATTTTGTTAAGCACTTCATATTCAATTGTTAAAATGTATAACAATGGTTGTGGTACCTTTTTTGACGGGAGATATAGTATGTAAGCCAGAGCCTGTGAAGGTTCTGCAAAACTACCCTGGATTCCTCTTCAGCCCTTCCATCACTGCCAAGCAGTTTTAAGTGGTATAGCAGGAGAATGGTTTAATCATTTTTTTTTTTCTACTTTCAAAACTTGACCAATCTGATTAACCTGAGATTCTTGCGTGTGTGTATATATATATATATATATATATATATATATATATATATATATATATATATATATGTGTGTGTGTGTGTGTGTGTGTGTATGTATGTATGTATCACCAGTAATTTTCTTTATAAATATGACAAAAACAATCATATACATAATATTGCCCGTAAAAGAGGGAGGTGGTGGTGATGGAGCTCTGGTTTCCTTGTTCACTGTAATATACTTCCAAGATATGACCATGACACCACTGTGCAATCATCTTAGGAATTATTAGTTTTAAGGAAATGACAAAATTCGATATAGGGAAGTACTGTCTCTGCAGTCGAATAGTGAGCAAATTGAATGACCTCTCATCACACACAGTGCAGTCAAATACTGTATGGATATGATTTTAAAAAGAAACTTAACAAACAATGGAGAGACAGGCACAGATACGTATGGGTAACTACAGTATAAAGATTCCATTAAATACGTCAGTCCAAACTTCACCATTAAAACAGATCTCAACCTGTAAATCGAAAACTGAAATGAGCTGGACACACAGGTTGAAATCCTCTTCCAGAAGTTCGTTTGTCAATAGCTTCTGAACATCTGTGAGTACAATTTAATGTCATGTTGTACTAGGGGTATACAACTCAGTCCACAACACAGCCTAGTTTGCTGTGGACCGCCATACCTGTGGATTTGTGATACCCTTTACTTTTGAACCCTCCTCATTATAGCCTGGCTGACTAATATGGGGTCATTAACCAGGTGAATTCAGGATGAGGAGAAGATAAGAATAAAAAAAAAAAAAAAAAAAAAAAAAATCATGAAAAAAAGTATGGGGTGAAACTAATGATTCAGATAATGTTTCCAACTAGAACCTTTTAATCCCATTTCTTGACGAGAGTTTATGGAGTCACACACAAACAGAAAACACTAACAAAATTGCTCCAGTGACAACGAAGACACAGGCGAACCCCACCCTCTCCCCCCAGAAAAAGTGGGGTGTGTGAAAAATACACAAGGAGAGATGACCCCTCAAAAATGGTGCCCGTGAAACATTAGGAGAGCCATGACTGCCACCAAAAACAAGGTGCCAGATACGCCATGGAGTGACATGACCTCGCAAAAACCATGATGCCAGATACAGAAGACAAATGTGCAAGTAGGGGAAATATGTGGCGGGTTAAGCATATCCTCCTATGGAGGTGATCCATTTTCCACTAAAAACCACAAGCAGTCAGTGAATACAAAATAGTCAACATCAGGAAGGTGTCAGCAGTGAGGCTAACACCACAAATAGCAAGCAAACTTCAAGGAGTTGTCACAAGTGAGTTAAAAACTGTAAGTAGTAACTAAGAGAAGAAAAATGTCATGATCTGTCGTCATCAAAAGTTTGGGATTCACCCCGATCCAGAAAAGCTGGATTTCCATCTGATCCAGTGACACCTGGCTCTGAAAGCAAGACCCGGGGTAAAAGAAAATGTCTGATCCTTAATACCACTTACACCCAACAAAATATATTCACCAGGAAACAAATGAAAGTCTACATTGAGGGTCTTACCCTCAACTTGGACAGGAACATTCCTAACGCAGGAAACCACTTGATACAACTCTTGGCTGAAGGGGAAGTACCGCGGTATGGGCGGCTCTACAACATCTACCTTCAGGCCAAGTCTCCTGGCCTCATTTATTGGTAGTAAATTGAAGTAGGCACCAGTATCGATCTTCACATCTCGAAACACTTTATCATTAATTCTGACTGTTTTTCTAAACCGACGGATACTGAATTCGGGTTTCACCTCCGGCACCCTGAATGTCATCACTGGCCAAGACTTACAGGTGTTTAAACTACAACTGCACGACTTTAAAAAACTCATTCCTAAAACTGCATAGGGCGCATCAACCCGCCCATCTGCCATCAGATCCATAACAACTTTCACTGGCCCGCTCACCGATTCCAACAGTACTTCCACATTTTTCTTGCATGGAATTTCGCCAAACTTTTTGTCCAAGGGATAAAAGGCGTCCACTAAGCCATAGTGGTAAATAGCCTTAACTGTGATCAAATTAACCTCAGCCCCTGTGTCTACTATGAAAGGCACGCACACATTTTGAATCTTGATGTTAACACTGAGTTTAGGTTTCCCCGTCAAATTTGTCCAAGTCAGAGGCACACTGTAGAATGACATCATGAATTCAGTGTGAAAAGTTGAGTAATTTAGTAATTTGTTTTACAAATAATAAAGTCAACGTATAAAACAAATTACAAGCGAAAGAATAGAGAAAAATTTCTCGTACGCTTTACCTCACAGATCGTTCGGTGAAGACTGAGGGGGAGCTACTGTTGACCCATATTTAAATTACTCCGTTTTCTATGAGTTTCGTTTTCTGCATTAGCTTTGAAAAGATGACCATAAGAAAATAAACACCATTATTCCTTTGTAAAGTCAATAGCCACCAATCATATTGTGCATAATTTTCGAAAAGAAACAAAACATGTAGGCTGGAAATGACAATCGTAGCTCGAGATTTCTCTAGGGTGGCATTCAGCCATAATTAACCTTGAAGTACTGCACAAATATTCAGTTGATACAAGTGTACATTATCTTTCATTAAGTTACAATAAGAAATAGTGTGGTGAGAAAAGAAAAAAAACATTTCTTTTTGTTGTATAAGCACTCTGTACCTTTTAGAACTATAAATAATTCAATCAATTAACATGACGGAGTCAGCCAATCTCAACCTTAGGACAAAACTATAAACACGACCCAAGGAATTCAAAACACTGGTTGCAGAAACCATTGTACAGGTATGTGCATCATTCTTTAACGACACAAAAAAATGTAGCAGGTAATAATAAACGTTTTGAACAATGCAGATAAACATGACCGAATGCGGACCAAAAAAGAGGGAAGATCACTACCAGTACTGGAAGAAACTGATGTACGTTTTTTTTACTGTATTGGTGTCCTTAAAAGAAAAAATGTATATGTGCTCTGTATACCCTTCCAACAATGAGCATTTCAATCAGTCTACACTCACTGTGAAGTAACTTTAACCAGTCATTGGAACGAGCATTGATTGCAAACTTTCGTGTGAAATCCGAGGCAATAATAAATCATTTTCCAGGTCAAACATATTCATCAATAATGAACAGCAAGGCTTCGTATCACACAGACCAATAGCTCTGCAGTTACTAAGAGTGCTGGAGACATGGATGTGATATGTTTTGACTTTAGGAAGGCCTTGGACAACTTTCAACATAACGTTCCCATTCACGATAGAAAACTTTAGAATAGTAGCTTTTTCAGCTGATTACATAATATTTGACATGCAGAATGCAGAGAGTTCTTGTAAATGATGCATATTCTAAATGGAAACCACTGATCAGTGGCAAATGTTATTCCCTTTTTACGAAAGGCAATATAAATATCAAAGTCAACTACAGACCTGCATCATTGACAAGCATAGCAGTTAGGGTGATGGAGACACTAGAAAGTGATGCAGCACCCATAATTAGAAACGATACCTGTATATATAATTACATGATTTCAGGAGCAAGAAGATCTGTCTTGTTAATCTGTTTATTTACCTGGCTGATGTAATTAATGCAGTGGACAGGATAATGCGTACAGTAGATGTCAAGTACCTCGGCTGCCTTTGATAGAGTACATCACATACCAGGGCGGCATTAGCGCTGCAGAGGCCCTGAGCCAGCAAATGGTGGAGGCCTCTACCCTCTTGTTTGTAAGTTTGTATTATATAAAATGTTTTAATGCATTAAGAGTTTCATTTAATCAGTGATCCGTACCAACAGACTCAATGTAGTTCATACTAGAGACACAGGTAATTTCATGCATGCAGCTTTTACTATGGGTTTGTGATATGACGTACAAAGCAATCATTACACTGTTAGAAAAACATAATTTTACACATTTCCTATCACCTTGTACTTTATTCAGACTTACCTACATGGAGAAAATTTGTAGCCAAGTCTTTGAAGATTCTTATTTCTTAAAGCATTTTTTTTTTTTTTTTTTTTTTTTTTTTTGAGGACCACTGATACCCAATGAACTTAGTTTCATACGTCCAGAATGGTTGACAGTCATGCAGTGCTAAAATCAAATAGTATCACATCAACAACACATCCAGACAGTTGCCAAAAAGTTACATCATTGTCCACGAGCAAACAGCCAATCATGAACAGTTCTACCCTGCCTAAATCAAAACTGGTTTTCAGAGAAGAGTACAGCACTGGTTATGCTTCTCTCTTCAGTATCTGACAAACATGGATGAGGGAAATAACCATGCTAGGGCAAAACTATACGGTAGCTCAGTGTTGACTCCATCAGGTGCAGTACATACGGTAGGCCTATTAATGTTTACAGCCAGCAGAGCGGATCTCTTATCGACATCAACTGCCAACAAAGGCGTTTTACTCAGAATAATGAAACCAAAACTGAAATATATCCTGAAAGGTGATGTCCTGTGGTATAACATACCTTGATATACACTGAAAAATAATCAACAGTGATCTTCCATGGGTAGAGTCTCCCTATTAAGGCAACGCTGTCCAACTTCTGGGGACCAACTGTTAGTGCAACTGCGTTCTTCTCTCTTATGTATGCATGATGTGGCTTAGAGGAAGACTGAATTTTGTTAAGCACTTCATATTCAATTGTTAAAATGTATAACAATGGTTGTGGTACCTTTTTTGACGGGAGATATAGTATGTAAGCCAGAGCCTGTGAAGGTTCTGCAAAACTACCCTGGATTCCTCTTCAGCCCTTCCATCACTGCCAAGCAGTTTTAAGTGGTATAGCAGGAGAATGGTTTAATCATTTTTTTTTTTCTACTTTCAAAACTTGACCAATCTGATTAACCTGAGATTCTTGCGTGTGTGTATATATATATATATATATATATATATATATATATATATATATATATGTGTGTGTGTGTGTGTGTGTATGTATGTATGTATCACCAGTAATTTTCTTTATAAATATGACAAAAACAATCATATACATAATATTGCCCGTAAAAGAGGGAGGTGGTGGTGATGGAGCTCTGGTTTCCTTGTTCACTGTAATATACTTCCAAGATATGACCATGACACCACTGTGCAATCATCTTAGGAATTATTAGTTTTAAGGAAATGACAAAATTCGATATAGGGAAGTACTGTCTCTGCAGTCGAATAGTGAGCAAATTGAATGACCTCTCATCACACACAGTGCAGTCAAATACTGTATGGATATGATTTTAAAAAGAAACTTAACAAACAATGGAGAGACAGGCACAGATACATATGGGTAACTACAGTATAAAGATTCCATTAAATACGTCAGTCCAAACTTCACCATTAAAACAGATCTCAACCTGTAAATCGAAAACTGAAATGAGCTGGACACACAGGTTGAAATCCTCTTCCAGAAGTTCGTTTGTCAATAGCTTCTGAACATCTGTGAGTACAATTTAATGTCATGTTGTACTAGGGGTATACAACTCAGTCCACAACACAGCCTAGTTTGCTGTGGACCGCCATACCTGTGGATTTGTGATACCCTTTACTTTTGAACCCTCCTCATTATAGCCTGGCTGACTAATATGGGGTCATTAACCAGGTGAATTCAGGATGAGGAGAAGATAATCAAATCACAAAAAAAAAAAAAAAAAAAAAAAAAAAAAAAGTATTAATGAAAAAAAGTATGGGGTGAAACTAATGATTCAGATAATGTTTCCAACTAGAACCTTTTAATCCCATTTCTTGACGAGAGTTTATGGAGTCACACACAAACAGAAAACACTAACAAAATTGCTCCAGTGACAACGAAGACACAGGCGAACCCCACCCTCTCCCCCCAGAAAAAGTGGGGTGTGTGAAAAATACACAAGGAGAGATGACCCCTCAAAAATGGTGCCCGTGAAACATTAGGAGAGCCATGACTGCCACCAAAAACAAGGTGCCAGATACGCCATGGAGTGACATGACCTCGCAAAAACCATGATGCCAGATACAGAAGACAAATGTGCAAGTAGGGGGAAATATGTGGCGGGTTAAGCATATCCTCCTATGGAGGTGATCCATTTTCCACTAAAAACCACAAGCAGTCAGTGAATACAAAATAGTCAACATCAGGAAGGTGTCAGCAGTGAGGCTAACACCACAAATAGCAAGCAAACTTCAAGGAGTTGTCACAAGTGAGTTAAAAACTGTAAGTAGTAACTAAGAGAAGAAAAATGTCATGATCTGTCGTCATCAAAAGTTTGGGATTCACCCCGATCCAGAAAAGCTGGATTTCCATCTGATCCAGTGACACCTGGCTCTGAAAGCAAGACCCGGGGTAAAAGAAAATGTCTGATCCTTAATACCACTTACACCCAACAAAATATATTCACCAGGAAACATATGAAAGTCTACATTGAGGGTCTTACCCTCAACTTGGACAGGAACATTCCTAACGCAGGAAACCACTTGATACAACTCTTGGCTGAAGGGGAAGTACCGCGGTATGGGCGGCTCTACAACATCTACCTTCAGGCCAAGTCTCCTGGCCTCATTTATTGGTAGTAAATTGAAGTAGGCACCAGTATCGATCTTCACATCTCGAAACACTTTATCATTAATTCTGACTGTTTTTCTAAACCGACGGATACTGAATTCGGGTTTCACCTCCGGCACCCTGAATGTCATCACTGGCCAAGACTTACAGGTGTTTAAACTACAACTGCACGACTTTAAAAAACTCATTCCTAAAACTGCATAGGGCGCATCAACCCGCCCATCTGCCATCAGATCCATAACAACTTTCACTGGCCCGCTCACCGATTCCAACAGTACTTCCACATTTTTCTTGCATGGAATTTCGCCAAACTTTTTGTCCAAGGGATAAAAGGCGTCCACTAAGCCATAGTGGTAAATAGCCTTAACTGTGATCAAATTAACCTCAGCCCCTGTGTCTACTATGAAAGGCACGCACACATTTTGAATCTTGATGTTAACACTGAGTTTAGGTTTCCCCGTCAAATTTGTCCAAGTCAGAGGCACACTGTAGAATGACATCATGAATTCAGTGTGAAAAGTTGAGTAATTTAGTAATTTGTTTTACAAATAATAAAGTCAACGTATAAAACAAATTACAAGCGAAAGAATAGAGAAAAATTTCTCGTACGCTTTACCTCACAGATCGTTCGGTGAAGACTGAGGGGAGCTACTGTTGACCCATATTTAAATTACTCCGTTTTCTATGAGTTTCGTTTTCTGCATTAGCTTTGAAAAGATGACCATAAGAAAATAAACACCATTATTCCTTTGTAAAGTCAATAGCCACCAATCATATTGTGCATAATTTTCGAAAAGAAACAAAACATGTAGGCTGGAAATGACAATCGTAGCTCGAGATTTCTCTAGGGTGGCATTCAGCCATAATTAACCTTGAAGTACTGCACAAATATTCAGTTGATACAAGTGTACATTATCTTTCATTAAGTTACAATAAGAAATAGTGTGGTGAGAAAAAAAAAAAAACATTTCTTTTTGTTGTATAAGCACTCTGTACCTTTTAGAACTATAAATAATTCAATCAATTAACATGACGGAGTCAGCCAATCTCAACCTTAGGACAAAACTATAAACACGACCCAAGGAATTCAAAACACTGGTTGCAGAAACCATTGTACAGGTATGTGCATCATTCTTTAAGGACACAAAAAAATGTAGCAGGTAATAATAAACGTTTTGAACAATGCAGATAAACATGACCGAATGCGGACCAAAAAAGAGAGGGAAGATCACTACCAGTACTGGAAGAAACTGATGTACGTTTTTTTTTACTGTATTGGTGTCCTTAAAAGAAAAAATGTATATGTGCTCTGTATACCCTTCCAACAATGAGCATTTCAATCAGTCTACACTCACTGTGAAGTAATTTTAACCAGTCATTGGAACTACTGAGTCTGACTGAGGCATGGGGGGGGTGGGGTGTTGTGGCCGCAGACAGCTGGGCACCACGGGTATAAGCGACACGCGCCTACTCCCTCCACCTTTCATAGCGACACTGATGGGCCCCCAAGTGGTACCGACTGACGCATGGGGGATGGGGCGGGGGGTTGTGGCCGCAGCCAGCTAGGCACCACGGGTATAAGCGACACACATCCACACCAACCCTTTCTCATAGCACACTGACAGGCCCCATGTGGTACTGACTGAGGCGTGGGTGTGTTGTGGCCGCAGCCAGCTAGGCACCACGGGTATAACCGACACACATCCACACCAACCCTTTCTCATAGCACACTGACAGGCCCCAGGTGGTACTGACTGAGGCATGGGTGTGTTGTGGCCGCAGACAGCTGGGCACCACGGGTATAACCAACACACATCCACACCAACCCTTTCTCATAGCACACTGACAGGCCCCATGTGGTACTGACTGAGGCATGGGTGTGTTGTGGCCGCAGACAGCTGGGCACCGCTCTGGGGGCGAGGCTTGCAACAAAGAAAATCGCCAGCAAATAGAGGGGGAACATGGGTAACTCTGGCGAATATTTATACAGTTCATTTGATTCCTGTCGTATTTTTTTCTCACTTCTGTTGTTCGTGTGTTCGTATGTTCTTGTGTTGCCTCGATGTTCAAGGGTCGTTACATTCCTTAGTGGTGCTTGTGTAACATAAATCTTTATATGACTTCACAACTGGACACTCAGAGCACTGTGTTTTCCATTCTCTCCACCTAATGTACAGTTTATTACATCATTCCTGGCTTATTTCCCAGTGATATCTATACTGCATTCTGATTCTACACTATATAGGTTATTTACTGCTTAATCATATGCTTTGTACTGTGATCATATCGTATCGTATCGTTTATAAAGGCTCCTATAAGCTTGTATGCGTCGGCCTTGGTCACATAATGGCTCTCCACGCTGCTCGATCTCTGGCAGCCTCCCTATTTAGTCCCTTATCCCTTAGGTCACACTCTATGTCCTCGTCTCAGGTCTTTTTCGGTCTGCCTCTGGCAACCCGACCCCCGACGTACACACTCGTTAGATCCCTAATATCTGAAGGTTTCCTGTGCTTCTTATTATTTGTAGATGTTGGCTGTACTGTGTGTGTGTGTGTGTGTGTGTGTGTGTGTGTGTGTGTGTGTGTGTGTGCGTACTGTCCTTTGACTTTGAAACCTACTCCACTTTGAATGCGTAATGTGTATCTCTATATGGACAAAATCTACACCTACTGAAACACATCTACCGCCTCAATATCACCCTATCCTTCGCTGACAGGCTGCCCTTTCTCCAACTCACACACCCCTCTCATATACTTCACCTCATCCTTGGTCTCCCGCTCCCCCTTCCCCTTTCCACCTCAGCCACATACACTCTCCTAGTCAGTCTCACACGCTCCGTCTCTGAGCAAAATCATCTGAGCATAACAAGTAAATAAAAATGAAAATAAATTATAATGGAGTACTGCCCACCTAAATCACCCACACACCTGTCTTCATTACCTCCACCACCTGTTACCTGAATGGCTTTTAGTATGTAATTAACCTGAGCACACCTGAGCCACTGTATTAGTATTAGTAGTAGTCGTGGTGATGGGAGGGGTAGTAGTAATTGTAATAGTAGTAGAAGTAGAAATGGTAGTAGTAGTAACAGTAGCAGCAGTGGTAGTAGTAGTAGTAGTAGTTGGAGTAGTAGTAGTAGTTACAACCCCAGGCTTATCTGAAACATGTACCCAGTGGACTGCAGACTTAAACTGCCTTTCTCCTGCAGTCACTATCCTACCTTCAGGGGACAGGGGGGCATATTAAGGCATATATACCATCATACCACCAACAGGGGGCATATTAAGGCATATATACCATCATACCACCAACAGGGGGCATATTAAGGCATATATACCATCATACCACCAACAGGGGGGCATATTAAGGCATATATACCATCATACCACCAACAGGGAGGCATATTAAGGCATATATACCATCATACCACCAACAGGGGGGCATATTAAGGCATATATACCATCATACCACCAACAGAGGGCATATTAAGGCATATATACCATCATACCACCAACAGGGGGCATATTAAGGCATATATACCATCATACCACCAACAGGGAGGCATATTAAGGCATATATACCATCATACCACCAACAGGGGGCATATTAAGGCATATACTCGTATACCATCATACCACCAACAGGGGGGCATATTAAGGCATATATACCATCATACCACCAACAGGGGGGTATATTAAGGCATATATACCATCATACCACCAACAGGGGGCATATTAAGGCATATATACCATCATACCACCAACAGGGGGGTATATTAAGGCATATATACCATCATACCACCAACAGGACGCCACAGTTCTTTTTGTGGGGCGGGGGGGGGGGCACAAATTTTTTAGTGTGTAATATGTTGGGGGAACAGCCTTTTTAGAGAGGGAATGGAGGGCAACAGGTTATGTATGGTGGAAGAGGGGCATGGCAGGCACACCTTTACTTGTGGTAAGGTAAGGGGTGGCAGGCACACCTTTACTTGTGGTAAGGTAAGGGATGGCAGGCACACCTTTACTTGTGGTAAGGTAAGGGGTGGCAGGCACACCTTTACTTGTGGTAAGGTAAGGGGTGGCAGGCACACCTTTACTTGTGGTAAGGTAAGGGGTGGCAGGCACACCTTTACTTGTGGTAAGGTAAGGGGTGGCAGGCACACCTTTACCTGTGGTAAGGTAAGGGGTGGCAGACACACCTTTACTTGTGGTAGGTAAGGTGTGGCAGGCACACCTTTACTTGTGGTAAGGTAAGGGGTGGCAGGCACACCTTTGCTTGTGGTAAGGTAAGGGGTGGCAGGCACACCTTTACTTGTGGTAGGTAAGGTGTGGCAGGCACACCTTTACTTGTGGTAAGGTAAGGGGTGGCAGGCACACCTTTACTTGTGGTAAGGTAAAGTAGTCCTCATTTACAAAAGGAAAGATGACAACCTCTTTCTGGGGTGGGAAAGGGAAGCAGCCCCCCTTACCTGGGGACAGGTGAAGGCAACCCCCTTGTTTTGCGAGGGGAAGGGGGGGTCGCCATGTTTATTATGTGGGAGAGGGGGGGGGCAGCCCCTATCATTTGGGTTGGAGGAAGTGGGTTAACCCCCCTTTTGGGGAAGGGGAAGTGGAAGCCTTCCTGCTTTTATTGGTAGGGAAAGGGGGCCAGACTCCCTTTTTGGGTTGGTGAGGAAGGCTCCCTGTATTAGGGTGGGGGAGGGGCTGGCCCTCTTTTTTGTGTGAGAGAGTGGACAACTCCCCTATTTTGGAGGAATGGGGGTGGGTGGCCCCCTTTGGGGGAAGGGAAACTGGGGATCTCAGTCTGTCAATGTTTTTTAGTTAGGGGATAGGGGGTCGCAGCCCCCTTATCTTAAGGGGATGAGGCAATCCCCTTTTGATTTTGTGAGGGATGGGGCAATCCCCCTTTTAAGTTTGTAAGGGATGGCAGCACCTGGCCCCTCTTTTTTTATTTGTGGGGAAGAGGGTGCAGCCCCCCCCCTTTTTTTTGTGGTGGATGAGGCAGCCCCGTTTTTTATTTTCTGATGGAAGGGGCACCCCCCCCCTTTTTTTTCACAATGTTCACGTCTAGATCAGCCCGGGTCCCCAGGCAAACTCTTGGCTCCCCTCCCTACATTTACCATTTTGTCTGAATTAATGTGTGCATTCTGTCTAGCGATACCTCCCCCCCCCTCCCCTCATGCCAGGGTTTGTCCCTATCTCGTACTCCTTTTTGTGAACACCCGGCCACGCCACTGCTTCACTGACGGTGATCACCACTATACCTCATACCAATTAATCTGGCCAGGCATGTATGGCAACACTGTTACTGCCGAGATTCTGATTAGCTGGAGGTGTTTGTTCGATTTCGTTGTTGCATAAACCGATACTCTCTTTATTATCAGATGTGATACTGAATTTGTCGACAGTACAATCGTGAAAAGCAATAAGAAATCCGTCATATACTGAACAACAATGAAATTTTCGTAGGATGATAGAGATATGAGTCAATAAAGTATTATACTAGTCCAAGTCAAGATCAGCATTCGAACAATTCCTTTAAATCTCCGACACTCCCTAATATAACAGAAAATTAGAGAAACCTGCTTAACCTAAGCGTTGATATAACATTTAAATTTTAAGATCAGTCTGTACTGTGATAACAAAGGAGATATAATGAAACAGTCTTCCTTTAGCCTACTTTGATTTTCGCAATTTTTTCACACCTACCCCGCAGAACTCGTCTTTTCATTAGAAATTTTACTTACGCAAAGTTGTGGCACCATTTGAGGGTGCGGACTGATCTTAAAATTTAAATGTGTTATACCAACACTTAGATTAAGCAGTTTCCTTAATTTTCTGTTATATTACGGAGTGTCGGGGATTTAAAGGAATTGTTCGAATGCTGACCTTGACTTGGACTAGTATAATATTTTGTTGACTCATATCTCCATCTTCCTACGAAAATTTCATTGTTGTTCAGTATATAACGGATTTCTTATTGCTTTTCACGATTGCATTGTCAACAAATTCATTATCACATCTGATAATAAAGAGAGTATCGGTTTATGCAACAACGAAATCGAACAAACACCTCCAGCCAATCAGAATCTCGGCAGGAACAGTGTTGCCATACATGCCTGGCCAAATTAATTGGTATGAGGTATAGTTTTCATGACGGCCTGATGGCAATTTTACGTCTAGTTAAAGTGAATGGAGTATACGCTGCATCAGTAACATCCGGGATTATAATGGTCTATCTATCTTTCTATATACCTAGGCTGCTTCCCCCAAGAAAAGGGAGGTAGCCGAGACAGGACGACACACTTCCAATATACTCATCCACTCAAACATATTCATTTACATCTTAGCCCCAAAGGGGAGAAGGGGCAGATCCTCACCGCAGCACACCGCACGTATGGCTTGATGTGTAAAATAAGTCACTGGCAAAGTACAGTACAGGGAAATGTAAAACAACGAGTATTTTTACTTGCTTCTTTATTAAATTTTTACATTAATCACTGTTTGGAAAATTGGTTATCCATAATAAAATATATGTATAACTCATGAAAAAATGTGACGTCACGGGCACTCGGCAAGCCGGGCGGGAGGTTAAAGGTGAGTGGATATTTTTGTTATAATTCATAGTTCTTTAAGTACTGTCGTGGTAATTTTCCTGTCCAGGTATTAATCAGTGTCTAGTGCCAATATTGGTGGGTTGAGGTAGTTTAATAAGGGTGTAATTATTGTATACAAGGAGGGTAAAGGGCTGTGTTTACTTCGGGTGTACAAAGATGTCCCTTTAACAGGTAGGTGATATGTAGGTTTTAAAACCCATAATAGTTCTCTCATCCATTTTTTATACAAGGCTGAATGCAATCTTGTACAAGGGCAATCGCTCAGGACTAACATAGACCAGTTAACTGTGTTGTAATTTTTGGTATGAAGAGTAAATTCATTATATTTCGATTTTAGGTTCCGAGCCGATTCAGCCATGTAACAGGTGCAGGTGATTTAAATCGCCAGTAATTAATGCCATCCATGTATTCTGGAGGGCTGATGCTGTTTATGAACAAGCACTTAATTATATTGGTTAAGATAAATTGGAGTATTAGCGCTACATGTAGTTTATTGTGAAAAATGTTTATATGATAGGGTTATTTTATAGTTCCATAGAAATACCCGTGTAAGCATGAAAATGTCTCATTCCTAAGAATTTTTATTTTTCTCTATGATTTTAATTGATATTTCTTCCACATTGCAATTTTTTCTGTTTTTTTTTTTTAGACCCCCATCTGCCCCTCCAGTGAGTGAAATGTCAGAAAAATAAAAATCACAAACTATTTGGTGAAAATCAAGCCAGATACCAAACCTAACCTAATCCTGATTGTAATTAACATTTCTACATTTCTTTTTTTATTATATAGACCCCCCCATCTCCCCCTCTAGAGAATGATCAATCAATCAGTTGCCAGACGCCATTATCCCGTAAGGGGTGGCCATTGACTTTGAGTTATTTGTTTTACGGGGAGGGTCACTAACCCTCCACCAACCCACTTGTTGACACGTAGGAAGCACGTATGGTTTGGTTATATGGTTACCACCCAGCGTTGTAAATTATTTCTTGGCTTACAGGAAACCATTTGGCTTGTCACTCAATGTACACCTGTAAAGGAAAGAAAGGCAATAAGAAGAGACAGGAAAGATGGGAGAAATAGGAAGAGAGGAAGGAAATAGGGCAAAAAATGAAAATGAAAAATCACAATTAGGTGAAATCAATCCAAATACCAAAGCTAACCCAATCCTAACATACAGTATTTCAATGTTAGACACGCAAGGCCTTGTTTGTTGGTAACCCTGTTGGACCATTACCCATCCAAAACACTTTCTCACCTAACCCCGGACAACCTAACCCTGGACAGCCATGCAGTCCATATAAAAAAACCTTAGTACTGGTATTTTATAATTGTTGGTTGCTGGTTTGTCTGTGGCATATTAAGGCAGGCAAAAATCTATCTATAGCCAGATGCCTTAATCCCATATGGGATGGCCACAAACAAATCACCTCAACGTTGCCCTGTCCCCTGCCATTACGGTGCCGTCCCCCCAACTTGCATTTATTGATGCTCTGATGCATTGTGGGCACTTAACACTCTTGGGTAGAAGACCATAGTGTCATAAAATTGGTGGATTCTTTGCCATGTTTGTGGAGTTTATCTACAAATTTGTACAAGTCAAAGTCGCAGTTCGTACACACACACCCAACGGTAAGTGTGGCTGTACTAGATTTAGAGTGATTCCCGTTGATTCCCATTCGTCTCTTATGAACAAAATATTCTTTCACTGTTTCTGGATCCTACCTCACCCCCTTCTTAGGTACAAATAAGTACTTGATGATGATGCAAGTGTAACTACATAACCATCCCATTTTCAGATGCCTGGTGGTGCAGTTGGTATAGTGCTTGGATTACGTTGTGGCCTACATGATGTGGCCTACACACTGCGACCTACACGATGCGATCTACACCTGCGACCTACATGCTGTATCCGACATGCTATGGCCTACATGCTGCAGTCTACACACTGCGGTTCAAGTCCAAGAGATGGCCAGAGGTTTTACTGTCAACTAATGCTACCAGGGGCATAGGTCAGTCCCCATCCTTAAATGTTCTGGACTAACAGTAGCCTAGCCTAGGGACACTACTCTCCAAAGGGGGCAGATGGGATTTTCATATCGTTTATAAAGGCACCAACATCCTCATATGCTTTGGCTTTAGTCAATTAATGGCGGCTGTCCATGCTGCTTGATCTCTGGCAGCCTCCCATTTCAGTGCCGTATCCCTGAAGTCAGTGTTCTCATCCCAGTTTCTCTCTCTCTCTCTCTCTCTCTCTCTCTCTCTCTTCTGCAACCCCATCCCCCAATGTTCACACTTCTCACCTTTCACACCCAGTTGTATATCCAATCTATTTTTTAACAGTTAAGATCTTTACTTGCACTACTTCCCCTTCCAAACTGTTCCAATCATTCATACATCTATTTGGGAAAGTAATCCTCTAGACTTGTCACAGTTTGGATATGATTTGCTTTATTTTAAACATATTCACTTATTTTTTGTTCATATATGCTCACTACAGGCTTCACCATTTTCATAACCATCATGAACTTATCCTTCAGACCAGCCCTGTGAGAGCCTTGTTACTGGAAGCTCAGTGGTCTGGTAAACTGAGAGAGAGAGAGAGGGAGAGGGAATTGTGTGTGTGTGTGTGTGTGTGTGTGTGTGTGTGTGTGTGTGTGTGTGTGTGTGTGTGTGTGTGTGTGTGTGTAATTCACCGGGTCGGTCAGGATCACTTGATGGTCATGATCGTCAGCTTTTACCCTCCCGGAAGGGAGCTGAGAGCTCATATAGTCCGATCTAAGGGCAAGGCTGTGACCTTCACACACACACACACACACACACACACACACACACACACACACACACACAACCCCTAGCTCAAGGGGGACAGTAACCACCCACTTCGTCAGTGAAACTTTTCACAACCTGAGCGAGGCGCGAACTCCCGTCCACCAGTTGGCAAGCGAGAGCGTTACCACTGCACCAGCGAGCGGTGTAGGTGTGTGTGTGTGTGTGTACTTAAAAGAATATATCACTGAATTTTGGTAACTTCAGCTTCTCCATCCTCTCCTCTTAAGACATCACTGTGAAGCTTAGTAACCTTTTGCTTGAGTGTACCAGTGTGGGGGAGGTGCCATCAATGCCTCTTCACGTTTAGAGAGAGAGAGAGAGAGAGAGAGGTGACTTATACTTTCTCTACAAAGTTATTAGAGGGGAGAGAGAGAGATGGTTTGACAAACTACTGTCTCTTTTGTTGAGGAAGCAGGCTCTCTCAGTCAGCTCTAGTTTTTATGCTTAGTTTTAAATGTATTTGTTTTATGCATAGTTTTGTGGTGTGCCCTTGACATTATTATAGTGATTTAGGGCTACATGTCTTTTTGTTTTAGTTATTATAGTGTGTGTGTGTGTGTGTGTGTGTGTGTGTGTGTGTGTGTGTGTGTGTGTGTGTGTGTGTTTTACCCCTCCTCTGCTTTTACATTTGTTGTACAGCAGCAGTCACCTCTGTTGTTACCTTGCCATAATCTTTTAAATGTAATCTATCACTTGGGACACAATTGACGTAATTGTCAGCTCGGGGTTATCTGTTTTATGCTTGCTGATGCCAGATTATTTTTTTTGGCCCAATGATTCTCCCCCCCCAACTTGTTTTGGCTGCAGGCTTCTCTCAACATGAACCCAGTGGAGTGCAGGGTCAAGTGCACTTCCATAATCCAGCATCGTCCATTTGGGGGATAGGGAGGGAGTTGAGGGACACTTGTGTTGAGCTTGTAGTGGCAGTAAAGAATCATAATCTTAGTTGTATTTGTTTCACCTTAACTTGACCCAGGTTTTTCATCCTTTCCAGCCTGTTTGACATGGCTCAGTGGATCGGTAAGACAGATAGACAGCAGCTTTGCATCCTTCCCATAGCACTGCTTTGTGATGACCTGCATACTCTGGTGTTAAAAGTTTGTTACAAATGAACAGTCCAGTTGGCAGATAGTTTTAGGCAAAATTAAAAACTATAGTATGGTAGGTGGGGGTGCTCACCATCCACTCACTCGATGTTGTGCTGCTCTTGGGTGTCTGCCCTTTCCTCTTCATCCTTCTTTCCTTCCATTCTCTTCTGTCTTTCCTTCATTCTTTCCGTGTCCTTCTGCCTGCGGGTGACTTTACACTCCCTCTTCTGTCTTTCTTTCCTTCATTCTTTCCACTTCCTTCAGCCTGTGGGTGACTCTACACTGAGTGACAAGCCAAATGGTTTCCTGTGCACCAGGAAACCATTTACTACACTGGGTGGTAACCATATAACCAAATTTTGGCACCTGGTGGTTTAGTGGGTAATTATTGCACTTCAATTGGATTGAGCCAGTGAAGGTTTATATCCAAGGGGTGGTTGGGGTTTATTGCTCATGTAATGCCACTCAGGGATGAGTGAGGCTGGTCACTCTCATCTTAAATGTCAGGACCAACTGCCTAGCCCTGGGCTCCTACGCTCCTCACGGGGCAACGTAGGATTGGATGATGATGATGATGATAAAAACTGTTTCCTGTCTTTAATATAATGCATCCAAAATGAGGCAGAGCCTAGCAGCCCATTCCCCAAGGCCCAGCAGTCCTTCTATGTACACACCTCCACATGTCACCATTTTGGCACTAACACCCACTGGCCATACTAACTATATCAGGGCCATCTCATTCAACACTGGTGTATTGGTAACAGAAATGTTTTTGTGACTTGGTGGTGGGTTATATGGTAGGTCATAAAAGTCTGTTTTAATGAACTTCAGATTCTTGAACTGTCCTCTGACATCCATCCATCCATCCTGTGACCATTAGGACAACAGACCACGTCTGTACCAGCTCAGCCACCACCACCATTGGTAATAATTCCCTGCCTTTCCAGATCAGCGTCATGTAGTGAGGGAGGAGTGGGCTGTTTTGGTGCAGCTGTGTTGTCCTTCATCCATTGACTCCACCCATGGGGGGTCCTTCTAATAGTCTTGAGGTTTGTTGGGCTTCACCTTGAGGCTCTTTGAGCTTCACCTTGAGACTGTTTGGACTTCAGTACTGCATTAACCTTGAGGCAGATGACACAGCTGCCTTGCACCTGCCATACAAATGCCACAGCCAGTTTAGTCTCCAAAGTGTTTTTTTTGTTTGTTTTTCTTTTATACAGTAAAGTGCTTTATATGTATATATAAATGACAGACCAGAGGAAGGAAAATCAAATGAATAAGAAAAATAATCCATACACCAGATTACAGGTGTCCTCCATTTTAAAAAATCTGTAACAGTTGGACTTGAAATTCCAAGTGTAAGATAAAAATAACATGTTAAATAGTGGCAATCCACTATTTACATTTATGTCACTATTTACATTAGTCACTGTTCACATTTATGGCAGGTTGTCATGCTTGGGTATGTACAAGCCTGTTAATATGAGCACAGTGTCCAGCATGTCTGTGCAGTGTGATAAATGGTTATGCATCAGTAGCATATAGGAGAATGGTTAGCTACAGTGGGCAGGATAAGTTGCTGTGGAAGAGGTGTTAAGAACCCTCCTGTATCCCCTAAATTCCTTCATTAGAAATCCATCCATCCAGCCATCATCCAATCTTGTATTGCTCCATAAGGAGTGTAGAGGCCCAGGGCTAGGCAAGTTGGTCATGGCATTTAAGCATTACAAGAGCAATAAACCCCAATCACCCTTGGATATAAACCTGCACCGACTCAATCCATTTAGAGCACCATAATTACCCACTAAACCACCAGGCTCCATAATTTGGTTATATGGTTACCACCCAGCATAGTAAATGGTTTCCTGGTGTACAGGAAACCATTTGTCTTGTCACTCAGTTTAGTCACCGGTAGGCTGAAGGAAGAGGAAAGAAAAACAGAAGAAGGAAGGAAAAGAGGAAAGGCCAGACACCCAAAGCAGCACTACATTGAGTGAGTGGATGGTGAGTGCCCCCACTTACCCTTATAAATTTATTATGCATATTCCACTTTAACTCACTCGTCAGTATCGTACTGTTTTAGTATCAATGATTTGCCTCAGTAACGTACAGGAAAATACTTAGGTAAAGTGTACAGGATAAGTTGTGAAGGAAGACGTACAAAGAAGCTTGTATGTTATCTAAAACCCATCCTGCGCCATTTATTATGCATATTGCCCCTTAAGACCATCATGAATGCAGTGTCGTTTCAGTGTTGACAAAGCTTATATCAGTAATGTACAAGAAAATCAATGTGGTGTGCTGGATAAATCACGTAGGGAAATGTGTTAAGATCTCACTAAAATACTGTGTTGTGTTTTGACTTTTTGCTTATTTATTTATTTTTTTTTTTTTTCATACATGGTGTTGTGGTAATTGTTTAGATATTTCAGGAATTATCATCATCAGTTAAGGAAGCTCCCTAGCACCTTTTCCTCAGCTATTTATTTTTGGATCTGGCTGGTTACTATTCTTTTGTACCTTGCTTATGTAGAGGATGATGATATTGGACTGATTTAAGAAACACAGAGGAGTATAGTAACATATAATAAGCGAGATAAATCACTTGGGGAAAGGTGTTAGGCAGACTGTTTTTTCTCCCTAAGGTTATCAATAATTGTGGCACTGTAATGGTTGAAACTTGGACTTGTATTCTCAGTTAAGGAAGCTCCCTAACACCTTTTCCTAACTGATTTAGGTTTGTTTATTACACCTTACCATTTTCTTCTGTTACAAAAATCATTCCAGTACCACCATACTCTGCATATAGGGTACAGAAACATATGAACCAGCCATATCCCAAAATAAATAACTAAGGAAAAGGTGTTAGGGAGCTTCCATACCATCAGAAGGCCCATAGATTGGTTGGGCTAGGTTAAGTTAGAAATTTGGTTAGGTTAGGTTAGGTGAGGTGGTAGAGTGAATTTCTTCATTATTATTAGTATTAGTATTATTATTGGTATTAGAATGATGTGGATATGATAGGAAGCATTAGGAGAAACACATTGAGGTTGACGAGGAGAGTGTATGTGAGTGAGATGAAGGGGGGGAGAGGGAAAGGGAGGCCAAGGATGAGATGGAGGGATGGAGTGGAGTGGTTTGTGGGAGAGGGGGGTGTGAGCTGGGAGCAGGGCAGTGAAATGTTAGGGGACAGGATGAAATGGAGGTGATTTGTTTGGGTCACCCCTCATGGGATTAAGGAGTCTGACAATAGATAATTATTATTATTGTTGTTATTAATTATAATTTATTCTTAGGTCAAAAAATAAATTCTGGAATATGATGATGATGATTTTGATGGTGATGATGTGGATATATATGCCTCATCCCATTCTTTGGTAGGGAAAGAGATGATGATGATGATGATGATTTACGTGTACCTTGTTTGTGTCTAAGTACAGTACTTGTTGCTCACTGGACCCTACTTCACCCCATCTTTAGGTGGGAAAAAAAGTCTGCATGATGATGATGATGATGCATATATTTGGTGTGTAGATGTTTTAGGGGACAGGGAGGGAGTTGCCGGACACGTACCCTTGTATTGGTACTGCTTAGTGCAAAAGGTGAGATGTGTGAACATGGGGGTGGGGTTGTGAAAGATAGATTAACCCCTACACCGCGGGCTTGTTTACAAATGACTTGCGTGTGCCGCGGGGTTATTTGGGCTCCGACAGACTCTCAAAAAATATTTGCCAAAAATCAGTTATTAGTCCTAGAATAATAAAATTACATATGCTTATGGCACATACCTTCAGCTTTCTCCTGGAATGATTGTTGAGCCTTCGTCGGTTACCATAGGACTTGTGGAGACCTCTGAAGTAGGGTAACGAAGTCTCCACTTTACACTTCCCGACAACCTGTAATATGATTACCACAGCCAGATACAAACACTATAAACACTATTCTACAATTTTCAAGTAGTTTGGGATCCATACTTAAAAAAAAAAACACTGTGAAAGCAATGGAAATTACGAGCGCGTCTGATCATCGCACTGGCACTAGTTCGCTCTTGGTAGTCTGTCATTTATTATTCATAAAACCCCTCACACTTTATATTTCTATTACTATATAACACTTATATATATCTACAGTCTTTATCCATAAGTTTCCTTCAGTAGTATTAGTTTATTGTCACTGTAGGGATTCAATTTCTTTCAGTAAAATACGTAGCATTCACTTTCTCGTCCTGTATACTGGCATTGAGAGTGAATGTCACTTTCATCTTCACTCTCATAACTCATAGCATTCAGACATGCTAGAGTGAAACTTTCACTTTCATTACTCCTAGGGTATATACTCGTATTCTTATAATACTACACATTTACATTTCTATTTACGTTCTCTATTTTATTTACGTTATTTACATTTTTATTTTATTTACACTGTGTTGTGCAGTGTCACTTGAAATAACTTATAAAACTGTTTTCCATTGTTCACGTATATGTACATTCATTACTTTCACTTGCTGTTTACACATTATTTACACATTATTTACAATTCCACTTGCACTGTTTTACTCAATAGAAAGATCATAATCACTCTTTTATCAATTGTCAGCCCTTTACCTCTTTCCACACGAGGTTTAGTAGGGGGTAAAGGTCACAGGGCCATTTGCATGGGGGTGAAAAAAGGCCTTGAAGTCAGCAAGAAGAAACATACGTACTCTTGCTTCGGAAGATGAGAGTGAACTGATAACGGATGACCAGCATGGAAGCCTGCTAGGGGTTATTCAGAGTTACCAATATTACTTCTTGAAACAGCCAAGTCTAGCACTGATATGATTGGCAGGAAATCTAGACAATACATTATAAATTTGGTAGTTCCAGGTGAATGTAAATATCACTTAGGCTTCTCCCTTCCCTCCTACATGTATATTTATTACGAAAATAGATTAGAGGCCTACTTAGGAGATATATATTCAGAGCTACCAATGTTATATCTTGAAACAGCTTTGTCTAGCACTGATATGATTGGCAGGAAATCTAGACAATACATTATAAATTAGGTAGTTCCAGGTGAATGTAAATATCACTTAGGCTTCTCCCTTCCCTCCTTACATGTATATTTATTACGAAAATAGATGATACGGCATATTTCAAGGGGAAAAAAAACAGCGAAAATTAGCGAACGAGTGCACGTGAGGTGTTGTCAGGTGATAATTAGCCAATTCCAGGTGTATGGCACTCTCACTTACCTTATTTCTTTCTTGTATATATTATTTGGTATAAGAATAGGACATAGGGCTTATTTCAATGGATGAAATCAGTGAAAAATTCCAGGGAAGATTTACTTAGCGTAGCACAGCCGGGCAGGCGAGAGGATAGGGTAATGGAGGGGGGGTAGGGAGGGGAGTCAAGAACGGGGAGAAATGGCTAAATTGTCAACAATGGATGGGAGTACAGATGAGATTAGGAGTGCTGACTAGTGTTGGACATTGGCAGTACTGATAGATGATACAAGCCCCCACTTGGAAGCCCGGGTGAATTCAAAATAACACAGAATCACAAAAGCGACGCCCTGCGGTATGATCCCTTGCTCCCAAGCGTCACAAAAGTGACGCCCCGCGGTTAAGGGGTTAAAAAACACTTGCGACAAAGTCATAAGAGTGAGATGTCAGGAATAAGGCACTGAATAAGGAGGCTGCCAGAGATCGAGTGATGTGGAGAGCTGCCATGAGTTGATGAAGGCAGATGCATGCTAGTATTTAGAGTCTCTGTGAACGATACAATATGATGATTGCTTACTATAAACATTACGATACAAGTACAGCATAACTGGTTGTATCTTTTCCTACTTATTATGTTTATTCCTCCCACATAAGTCTGCTACAGCCCATCCTTGCTGGGTAAATTACCATATAAATTTCATGTCCATTTTTACAGCTTTCAAACTTCCATTAATGTTTTAAAATTAAGACTGCCAGAGGTTGCTTTGTTGACTGAGAGGAATGGGGGCTGAACATTTTTTTTTTTTTTTGGGGGGGAAGGGGGGGGTAACAGCTCAAAAATGATTCCCTGTCCACCCTTGTCCACCCAGGCCAGTATTCTTGAGGGGTGAGGATGCTTACGAACACTATTTCCTTTGTGATTTACTTTGCATGCTACTCATTATTAGTCTTGTATCGTATTTATTTCTTTTTTATCATCAACATCAGAGTGCATCAATAATATCAAAGCAATTATTACACTGGCACATGCAGAAATAAACCAGCAAGGAAGAGGTGTTAGGGAGCATCCTTATCTGACAAGAATTATGACCTACTGTATTAACACAGGAGCTGACTCACCTTAACCTAGCAGATGTCTGTTTGTATGATGTGTTGGCATGCACTGAGTTGAGACATGTTGCAGTGAGTGCACGCATTTGCAACAAGTCACACTAAAAGCTCAGTTTGCAGGGCCTGGGAGCAAGAGGGAATGAATGCTTTAATTAACCCTGTGTGGAACTTGTGTGATTGGTCTTATGAGGCAGCCTTGTGTTTATACTTAAGGTAGACTTGACTGAACCTCCATCCCCTCCACATCCCTGAACCATCTCAGTCTACACCTTCCCCTCACAACAGCAGTACATTCTAGTCCCCTCAACATCCTCAAACCACCCCAGTCTACCCCTCCTCCTCAATGTACCCCTCTTCCTCACAACGACAATACAGTACTTTAAGATCCTTTCAACATCCTCAGATCATCTCAGTCTGTCCCCCATTCATCACAACAACATTCAAGTCCCCTCAACATCCCCAAACCATTTCAGTCTACCTCTCCTCCTCACAACAACAGTATTTTCAAGTTCCATCCTCTCAGCTCTTCAATCACCCAGTGGACTGCTGACTTAAGTCTTCTACATCCTGCAGTCCACCATCCTGTCAGTCCTGTTGGCTTATGACCCTGGCACTGGCACCATCAGAAATATTTCAGTCAGTCAATCAGTCAAACCTTCCATGGGATAAGGAGGAAGTTGAGACACTTACTGTACATAACCTAGTGCCATAACCAGCTAATTATTTCCTGGTAGTTGCTGGAAACTGTAGAAAGAAAAAAATCTGAGATTTGTAATGTTATTGTTTAAAAACATGTGTCAGCTTGAATTTTGATTCCATGTATACTTGCAGCTGAGTTTCCTGCCTAAGAGTATATACTGTACTGTATAGTGTCCCCATAATTTTTATACCTTGACTTTGTATTGTTTGTAAAGGCACCAACATGCTTGCATGCATCAACCTTGGTCACCAAATGGCGGCTCTTCACACTGCTTTATCTCTGGCAGTCTCCCTAGTCAGTGCCTTATTTCTGACTTTACACTCATACGTTAGGGAAATGAAAGAGGCGGGAATTATTTATAAAAAAAATAAATAAATAACATTTGTCCAAATTTCAACTGTATTGGAGCTACAGTAACTGATGATCTTATGGACAAAAATGGTTTCATAATTTACCCATAAGGTAATCAGTAAGTTCAGCTCCATGACAACTGAGATTTGAACCCAAGTTGATATATTTTTTTTTTTTTTTTTTTTTTTTTTTTTTTTTTAGAAGTTATGACTTTTCCTCCCAGGACAACCTGTATGTGTGTATTATAATGGCTGGCTTGATGTGTAGGATGAGGAATAGTGATCATCATCATCATCATCATCATCATCATCCAAACCTCTTTACCCACCCAAGGATACAGTCGAGAGAGCAAGAAAAAACTGTAGGATGAGAAATCATCTTCATCATCATCATCATCATGCAGACTTTTTTTCCTGCCAAAAGATGAGGTAAGGTAGGATCCAGAGAGCAACAAGTACTTAGACACAAACAAGATACAGGTAAGATCATCATCATCATCACCTCTTTCCCTACCAAAGAATGGGATGAGGTGCATATATCCACACCATCACCATCATCATCATCATCATCATCATCATCATCATCATCATCATCCAGAATTTATTTTTTGACCTAAGAATAAAATAATCATTGATAATTAATAATCATGTGGTAGGTGGGGGCGCTCACCATCCACTCACTCGATGTAGTGTTGCTGTCGGATGTCTGCCCTTTCCTCTCCTCCATCCTTCTGTCCTTCCATCCTCTTCTGTCTTCCTTTACTTCATTATTTCCTTGTCCTTCTGCCTACGGGTGACTTTACACTCCCTCTTCTGTCTTTCCTTCATTCTTTCCTCTTCCTTCTGCCTGTGGGTGACTCTACACTGAGTGACAAGCCAAATGGTTTCCTGTACACCAGGAAACCATTTACTACACTGGGTGGTAACCATATAACCAAATTTTGGCGCCTGATGGTTTAGTGGGTAATTATTGCACTTCAATTGGATTGAGCCAGTGAAGGTTTATATCCAAGGGATGGTTGGGGTTGATTGCTCATGTAATGCCACTCAGGGATGAGTGAGGCTGGTCACTCTCATCTTAAATGTCAGGACCAACTGCCTAGCCCCGGGCTCCTACGCTCCTCATGGGGCAATGTAGGATTGGATGATGGATGGATGGATGGCTATTTATATTATCCATGTCTCTGTCTTTTAGACTGTATTTATCACAGTCTAATAATAGGAAAATTCTAGGTCAAACTTATCATTAAGCAGACCATGAAGTACATGTTTTTGTGTGTGTGTCAGATTGGACTGATTCATTGTGTATCTGTGTTGTGTGTGGCTCACTTTGTTGCCATTAATCTGTACTATTGAAATATCTGCTGATTTATTGTTATTATTAATACTCTTGTTCTTATTATGAGATGGAGGGATGGAGTAGAGAGGTATATGAGAGGGGGGGGGGTGAGTTGGAGGGAGGACAGCAAAATGGCAGGGGACAGGGCAACTTGGAGGCAATTTGTTTGCAGCCACCCCTTACAAGATTGAAGCATCAAGCTATAGGTAGATAAATTGATTGATTATTATTATTATCATTACTATTATTATTATTCTGATGTTTTGTCTCTAGACCCAGTCTCTCCTCTTTATGGGAGAAAAGAGGTCTTGATGATGATTATGTTGTTATTATTATTATTATTATTATTATTATTGTTGTTGTTATTGTTACTGGTGGTAGGTGATGGTGCTCACCATCCACTCACTCAGTGTAGTGTTGCTTGGGTGTCTGTCCTTTCTTCTCTTCCTTCCTTCCTTCCTCTTCTGTCTTTCCTATTCCTTCATTCTTTCCTCTTCTTTTGCTGGTGGGTGGCTTTACACTCCCTCTTCTGTCTTTCTTTCCTTCATTCTTTCCTCTTCCTTCTGCCTGTGGGTGACTCTACACTGAGTGACCAGCCAAAAGGTTTCCTGTACACCAGAAAACCATTTACTTCTCTGGGTGGTAACCATATAACAAAATTATGGCACCTGATGGTTTAGTGCATAATTAGGCGCTCCAGTTGGATTGAGCCAGTGCAGGTTTATATCCAAGGGGTGGTTGGGGTTTATTGCTCACGTAATGCCACTCAGGGATGAGTGAGGCTGGTCACTCTCATCTTAAATGTCAGGACCAACTTGCCTAGCCCCAGGCTCCTACACTCCTCATGGGGCAACATAGGATTAGATGATGAATGGATGGATTATTGCTACTGTATTATTATTGTTATCATTATTATTAGTAGTATTAGTATTATGTGTGTTAGTATATATGTCTGCATATTGAACCAGCCCTTCATCTGTCTCTGTGTACCTCTTCATACATGTGCCTATTCATCCATCTTTATACTAACCATTTATGCAGCTGTCTGTCTCTATACACAACTGTCTTTCCCACTGACTTTAACCTCCAGTCTTTTAAAAATGTGTCCAGGCATCTTAGTATCAGCACATTGTTTACTCTCATGTTAACTGCCTGTAGAATCCATCAGGTGTATCATTAAGTAACACCAGTCTAGCAGCAAACTCTCATCCCTTTTCTGTTCAGCACTCTAATGCAAGTGTTAACCCTCCCAGTCCTTTATGTATGCAACAGGTCAGCTCTGGAACTGTCTTCCTCTGTCTGTATTTCCTACTGCCTATGACCTCCGGTCTTTTATACACAGCATCTCGATATGAACGGATTTTGAATTTGGCTCTCTCTCTCTCTCTTTTTTTTTTTTTTTTTTTTTTTTTTTTTTTTAAGGAACGGTTTGCGGGCTCGTGGTCTTTGGTTCTTTGTTCATGCATTAAAAAAAAATGTCACACACACACACACACACACACACACACACACACACACACACACACACACACACAGGGAGAGAGGGTCCTTCCCACTCCTTGTTTATCAGCAGTCTCTGTATAAATGATTGATGGTATATGTGTATATGATGTCTATATGTATATATGTGTATGTACAAACATGTATGTGTGGTTATGGTGTATGTATATATTATTATAAGTGTATCTAACTTACGTATATTTGTGTTTGTGTGTGTGTGTGTGTGTGTGTGTGTGTGTGAGGCCTCTCTTTATGTGTGGGTATAGTGTATGAAGTAAGTATGGTTGTTTGCTTGTGGAGTTTGTGTTTGTGTATGTTTCTTTTCGTTTTGTTTTTAAAGGCTCCAACATGCTTGCATGCGTCGGCCTTGGTCACCTAATGGCGGCTCTCCACACTGCATGATCCATTGCAGCCTCCCTGTTCAGTCCCTTAACCCTGAGGTCACACTTAATGACCTCGTCCCATGTCTTTCTCGGTCCGCCCCTCATAACCCCACTCCCAATATTAACACTTCTGACCCTCCTCACCCAATTATCGTCCCCCATCCTCTGCACATGTCCAAACCATCTCAATCTACCTCTCCTCATCACAACACCAATACACTCCAGTCCCATCCTACCTCTCAACTCTTCCATCGTAAACCCAGCCCCCCCAGACCTTGCACACAGGGATGCACTACACATCCACCTAATCATTGTCATTTCTGTACGTCTGAGCCGGCAAATATCCTCCTCCTCTACTGCCCAGGTCTCACTACCATACAGCATTACACTCCTAACACATGCTGCATACAAAGACCCCTTAGCACATAGGGAGAGCCCTCTCAATGTCAGAAGAGGCAAGAGCTCCCTGAACTTCTTCCAACCACTTCTCACCCTAGCCACAGAGCTAGCTCCAGCCCCACCTCCAGCATACAACATGTCTCCCAAATAACAAAACTCTTCCACACACTCAAGAGATTCACCAGCAAGTTCAATCCTTTCACACCTGACAATCTCCACCTGTTCTCCCTGACACGCCGTACACATAAAATCAGCATTATCTCGCAGTCTACTTCTGGTACCACTACATCTCTTGTGCACTCATTTATCACAAACACCGCACAAGATGGAATTACTTCCCACGCCCTTGTGGCAAACTGCACATGGCCACTCTCCTTTGTCTTTGACAGTACCGCCACCAACCCTAGATATCATTACGTTTGTTTTATCTGCATTTACCCTTAAGCCCTTGTGCCCCATACCATCTCTCCACTTCCTAAACCTTTCCTCCACCTCCCTTTCATTCTCTGCAATCAACACCAAATCAACAGCATACAACATCTCCCACGGGAGTCCATTTCTAAAGTCACGTGAGAGGGTTTCAAGTACCATGATAAACAACATGGGACTCAAAACTGACCCCTGATGCACACCAACATTCACAGAAAACTCATCGCTCAAATCTCCATTCACTCTTACCTGGGTGCGAGCACCCACATACATAACCATAACCACCCTAACCAGCCACTCCTCCAAGCCAAGCTTTCTCATTGCCCACTTCACCACCTCTCTAGGGACTCTGTCAAAGGCCTTTTCCAAATCAACAAAAACAAAATACAGATCCCTTCTCCTACCAATATATTTTTCCTGAAGCTGTCGAACAATGAATATGGCATCAGTGGTCCCCCTACCTGGCATAAACCCAAACTGCATCTCTTCAATATTCACTCTTTCTCTAATCATACCTTCTAAAACTCTCTCCATTACCTTCATTATCTGATCTAAAAGCTTTATACTTCTATAATTTCCTCTTTCCAGGGCATCGCTCTTCCCTTTATACACATATACAATTACACTCTTCAGCCAATCATCTGGGATAACACACTCATAAATACTGTAATCATATTTATCAGGTCATTGACTAACTTCACCCCTATATCGCCTGAGGCCTTCAACATTTCGACAGTTAACCCAGACACACCTGCTGCCTTCCACACCTGCATCCTGCCTATTGCCTCACTCACAGTAGCAGCATCAATCAAAGGCCAAGGGCCAAACACTGGATCTGCTGGCTCCAAACCTTCCCTGTCCCAGTCAGACTCCTCATTCAACAACAGACTATAATGCTGTCTCCATGCATCTTTAATATCCTCACTGTTCACCACTACCCTTCCATCATCATTCTTCACACACTGCTCACCTATATTCTTTTCTCCTTAACTGCCGCTTTCTACACCCTCATCCTACCACCAAGTTACTTTATGTCTTGGTGGTCCTCTTGTCCAGCCGCATGTTATATGAGTAACTCTCAAGAGATTGTTCTTGAGGGCTCTGTACTGTTCATTAACGCCTCTGTCTACAGCTCCCTGTTCAGCCACCACTCTCCTCAACTCGCTATAGAAGGCATTCCTAACTACTTGGATTTTCAGCTTCCATATTTTCCTCCTAGGTACATAAGTCCTCTTTTTCATCACTTGTTCTTTAAGCACCATATCACAAGTCAATAGTTTGTGCTGCTGCACACTGTGTACATATATATTTGTGTGGTTATAGTTTGTATGTGTGTACAGTAGACCCCCCCCCCACACACACACACACACCTTAAACAATGAACCAGATTGTGATAAATCCCTTATAATTACAATGACTAAAAAGTTGTACCTTTATTGATACGTGCTATATTTTTCCCTTCAACAAACTGATGGTTATGGTCGGGTACAAAGCCTCACACACAGTACACAGTTGTTGTTTCACATATACAATCAGCCATGTACAAAACCAGTCCTTTGTTTGTTGCAAGACAGCCTTTGTACTGAGCCTTATCAGGTGTGTTGGTGTCAGTGATGCAACAGTAGTGTGATGGTGCAGGTCAACCAGCAAGTGAACTGCACTGAAGCCAAATTACTGCCACTTGAGCTGAGATGCACACTTGTTTTTATAAGTATTTTTGGTGGTAAACAGCAAGTGAAGAGCAATTACTGCCAGTTTACCTGAGTTGTCATTTATTTATACACTGTTGGATAGGTGACCATAGACAAAAAACATTTCCCCATTGAACCCATGTTTTAATTTACTCCATATTTGATACATCATTATGCAGTGGAAATTTCAAACATCCTTATAGTGAAGAGAGTGTTGTGTACAGTAATTGTGTGTGTGTGTGTGTGTGTGTGTGTGTGTTAATTCATGATAGTTGTTTACATGAAGGCTGTGAAAAATTGTGAATGACAAATTGAGAGAGACAGACAGACAGAGACATATAGAGAGAGAGCTCACCCAGTAAACATTCTCCTTTGGGGGGAAGCAGAATGGATGCTGGAGAGGTATATAAATGTATAGGTATCTTTTGAATGTGTGTCTGTCAACACCATGAATGTTTATGATGAGGATGCCTTTGAAATTTCCACTGCATAATGTTGTATCATCTATCTATCTATCTATCTATCTATTGCCAGACGCCTCAATCCCGTTTGGGGTGGCCACAAACAAATCGCCTCCAAGTTGCCCTGTCCCCCGCCATTTCACTGCCCTGCTCCCAACTCACACCCCCCTCTCTCATATACCTCTCCACCCCATCTCTCCATCTCATCCTCGGCCTCCCCCTCCCTCTTTCCCCCTCCACCTCACTCACATACACTCTCTTCGTCAGTCTTTCACCCTCCATCCTCTCCACATGGCCAAACCACCTCAGTGTGTTCCTCATAACGCTTCCTATCACATCCACATCAACACCACAACGCTCCTTTATATCCTCATTCGTCAGCCTGTCTCTCCATGTGACTCCACAGGCTCCTCTTAAATAACTCATTTCCACTGCTCTCACTCTTGACTTGTGTCCTTCCAACAACGTCCAAGCTTCACTTCCGTACGTTAGAGTTGGTATCACAATACTGTCATGAAGTAACTTTTTCACTTCCATGCTTACTTCCCTGTTTCTTATCACTGCTTTCAAAGAACCAGCAACCTTTCTTCCCTGCTGTACCCTTTCACGCACTTCACCCTCCAAACCTCCATCCTTACTCATCACACTACCCAAGTACTTAAACGTACTCACATTTTCCAATTCCTCACCATCCAACCTCGCTGTACATTCACTGACTTCACCTCTCTCAAAGACCATCACTTTACTCTTCCCTACATTCACTTTTAGATTCCATTTCTTACACACTCTCTCAAACTCATCCACCAAGCTTTGCAGCTCCCCTTCGTCTTCACTCAACAACACAGTATCATCTGCAAACAACAGTACAGGGAGTTTCCAAACACTATCCTCTCTCACCAGGGCCACTCCAACATCCACTACCCTACCTTGTACCTCTTTTATTACCCCATCCATGTACAGATTGAACAACCATGGAGACATGACACATCCCTGTTTCAACCCAACTTTCAAAGAGAAAAATTCACTTAGTTCACCATCCACACGCACTGCAGCCTTCGCACCATCGTACATACTCTTCACAGCATTCAATAACTTCCCATCTACTCCATATATTCTTAACACTTTCCACAATCCTAGTCTATCCACCCTGTCATATTTCATCATTCATTCATTGCCAGACGCCATGTATCCCAAACGGGCTTAGAGTTAATTGTTTTACAGGGAGGGGCACTAATCCTCCACCAACCCCACTTGACATGAAAGCCGCATACAACTTCTTTCCCTTCTCTAGAAACTTTTCCACTAAAGATCTGAGAATGAATATCTGATCTACACAACCTCTTCCCTTCCTAAAGCCTCCCTGTTCTTCTCCAACTAATTTCTCTGTTCTTTCTCTAACTCTGTCTATAAGTATCCTACCATACACTTTTCCTATTATACTAAGAAGACAAATGCCCCTATGATTACCACACACTTCTTTTTCCCCTTTTCCTTTGTACAAGGGAATAATTATACCTGACTTCCAATCCTCCGGGACTCTACCTTCCTCCCAGGCCAATCTGCACATCTTCCACATCCATTCTACTACTATCTCTCCCCCATGCTTCAGCATTTCACCACACACTCCATCAATTCCTGATTTAACTTTCTTCATTGCTTCCACAACTTCTATCCTACTGATTTCTTCCTGTCTTCTCACCTCCCTCCTTCTCCCAGCCATTCCCCAGCCACTTATACTCGCATTACTTCCATCCTCCACGTTCAACAATTCCTTAAAGTGTTCTCTCCATCTGCTCACTTTTTCTCCCTTCTCCACTAGTAATCTACCATTTTTATCTTTCACTCCCCTGCTAACTTCACTTCCACCCTGTCTTACTCTTTTCACCTCTTTCCAGAACATTTTCTTACAGTCCCTCCACTTTACACTCAAATTCCATCCAAATTCCTCATCCACTCTCTTCTTACTCCCTCTTACTAATCTTTTCACCTCTCTCTTTCTTTCTACATATAACCCTCTCTTCCGCCTCTCAACTTCTTCCACGCCCCTATTTCTCATCCATTCATTGTATGCTTTCTTCTTTTGTGCCACAGCCTGTTTCACCTCTTCAGTCCACCACGCTGTTCCTTGCACCCCCCTCCGTCTTCTCTTCCTTCCACACACCACATCACATGCTGCACATATTTCTTCTGTTGTATCATATATGGAGTAAATTAAAACATGGGTTCAATGGGGAAATGTTTTTTGTCTATGGTCACCTATCCAACAGTGTATAAATAAATGACAACTCAGGTAAACTGGCAGTAATTGCTCTTCACTTGCTGTTTACCACCAAAAATACTTATAAAAACAAGTGTGCATCTCAGCTCAAGTGGCAGTAATTTGGCTTCAGTGCAGTTCACTTGCTGGTTGACCTGCACCATCACACTACTGTTGCATCACTGACACCAACACACCTGATAAGGCTCAGTACAAAGGCTGTCTTGCAACAAACAAAGGACTGGTTTTGTACATGGCTGATTGTATATGTGAAACAACAACTGTGTACTGTGTGTGAGGCTTTGTACCCGACCATAACCATCAGTTTGTTGAAGGGAAAATTATATCATGTGTCAATAAGGGTATAACTTTTTAGTCACCATAAGTATAAAGGATTTATCATATATCGGTTCACTGTATAAGGAGTGTGTGTGTGTGTGTGTGTGTGTGTGTGTGTGTGTGTGTGTATACATGTATGAGAGAGGGATGGCTTGAGTTGGGTAGAGAGCAGTGTGATAGTGGATGACAGGGTGACATGGAGGTGATTGATTTGTGATTACTCCTTACAAGTTTGGCATTAGATAGGTAGATAGACAGATAGATAGATAAATAAATAGATGTGAGAACAATGCAGGTTTGTAAGTTAAACTGTCCATGTAAGGTGAATTGTCTGTTTGTGTCACCCATCTGGTCTTTGAAACACAGTGTGTCCAGGCATCTCAAAATGAATGCAACTTGAATTTGGCTCTGTTATTTTGCTATTATTTTTTCTTGGATGGAACAGTCTTCTTGGCTTCTGGTCTTTGGTTCCTTCCTCCTTGCATTAAAAACAATTCTGGCAGAGCTCTTCCACCCCGTTTATGTCTGGTTCTGTAATGGAAGAGTTAACTGATATTCCTAGTCCTTCATGTAATCAACAGTTCACCTCTGGAACTCTCTTTCTCAGTCTGTACTTCCTTCCACCTATGTCCTCCAGTCTTTTAGATGCAGTGTGTCATGGTATCTTGAAATGAATGCATCTGAAATTTGGCTTTTTTTTTTTTTCCCCTCTGGCCTTTGGTTCTTTCTTCTTTGCCCAGAATAATAAAAAATGAAGGGTAGGTGCAAGGTATTACGATCCATGGGGAGTATTTAACTGTATCTACCCTATGAAGACCCATGGAAAGCAATAAGAAAAGAGAAGGATCATGAACACTATGCAACTAGACAAACTACAGGGTAGATTGATAATGATTTGGTTGATTATTCATTTAATTTAACAAACTAAACATACAATAATTACAACCCTAAACCTAACTAAACCTAAGAAAAAAACAATATAAATACCTAAAGCCATTCACCATCAGAAGATTAATGAACTAATGCAAGGAGAAAACTGATACTCATGGTTTACAGCAAAAGAAGGCGTTGAAGATGGGTTCCCTATAACACAGGCTTCCAGGTAAAGGTCAGGAGTGGTTCACTAAGATATTCCCAGGGCAGAGAATGAGTGTGAACTGAACTTGCGCGGGAAACCAGATAATCAGGCAACCTCGCTTCACACAGAAAAAGGGAGGGAAAGTCAGGTGACATGTTGGGAAACTAGTAGTATCAAATCCAGTCAACAGATGGAGCGCTGGTAGCGTGAGGTGGACGAGTGCTTGACTTCAGTCAAAAGATGGGAGTTCACGAGGGATGAGGCGGAGGAGTAATAATTATAGCCGTAACACCTCCCCCACAAAGACCTACGCAGTGGAAGCACGAAGGAGGTAGATTACTCTGTAGCCTCGATGGGATGTCTCGACAGGGTATCCGCGAGAATGTTGTCAACACCCCTTATATGCTGAACTTGAAGATTAAATGGCTGAACAAGCAGGGCCCATCGTAGAATCCGTTGATTGGAATTCTTCATAGTCTGGAGAAATACAAGAGGATTGTGGTCCGTAAAGACAGTAGTAGGATGAGGATGGTGGCGAAGATAGCACTCGAACTTCTTGATTGCTAGCACGAGAGCTAGAGCCTCTTTCTCAATTGTGGAGTAGCCCCGTTGATGTCCTTTCAGCTTCGACGAATAGTAGGCAATAGGATGGAGAACACCACTCACTGGGTTGGTTTGCAGCAAAACAGCACCAACCCCAACTCCACTAGCATCGATATGAAGATGGAAAGGTTGCGAGTGGTCAGGAGTTCTGAGGACAGGTCTGCTGGCAAGAAAAGTTTTCAGACGTTGAAAGGCAGTCTCGCAGGCAGAGGTCCACTTGAGGGGGGTTCGAAGTGCGGTGAGATCAGTCAGTGGAGCTGCAACACTGGAGAAGTTCTTACAAAAACGACGATAGAAACCGGCCATCCCCAAAAACCTCATGACTTCCTTTCTGGTGGTTGGAGTTGGGAACGCTAGAACTGCTTCCACATTGGCCTCCTTCGGTAGAACTTGCCCTGTCCCACAACATGTCCAAGATATGTTACTGTAGAGTCTCCAAAAGTAGATTTAGCTAAGTTGATGGTAAATCCTACTTCTTTTAGTTTATTGAAGAGGGCATGGAGACGTGTCAGGTGTTCGTCCCACTGGTCAGCCATCACCACAAGGTCATCCAGATAAGCTGAAGTCCCAACCAAATCCTGTGTGATGAAGTTGATGATCCTCTGGAATGTGGCCGGAGCATTAGATAACCCAAATGGCATTACAGTGTACTGATATAACCCAAATGGGGTTATGAAAGCAGATATTAGTTTAGCTCTGTCTGTCATACCTATCTGGTAATAGCCTTTTTGGAGATCTATTGTGCTAATAAATTCGGAGTTTCCTATGCAATCTATTAAGTCCTCTATGAGTGGTAGGGGATAAGAGTCAGAGACAGTGACCTTATTGACTTTACGATAGTCTGTACAGAACCTGTGGCTTCCATCGGGTTTTGGAACTAAAAGGCATGGGGAAGCCCAAGGAGAAAAACTTGGTTCTGCAAGGTGATTAGCAGTTAAGAATTCAACTTCCTTTTTCATTACTTTCATTTTTAAAGGATTAAGACGATATGCTGGCTGTTTAATTGGACTAGTAGCATCGCTAACCAACCGTATGTCATGTTTTAAGAGACCACAAAACCCTGGTAAATCAGCAGTAACTTCAGGATAAGACTTCAATAACAATTCTAGGTCATCCTTTTGTATGTTGGTCAAACTTGATAGGTAATCACATAGAGATTCCATGATCATGCTGTTAGGTAGGTTACCGGACGGTTGGGGTAGGTCCAATTCTGGGTTTGTCAAGTCTGAAGTCTCTGGCTCTGGCTCTGGCTCCGTTCCCACAAACAGTACAGGGTTCATCTCATTTCTCTCTGCATAGTGCTCCTCTGGGCATCTAGTAAAATAAGGTTTCATTAAATTCACATGAACAAGTTGAGAGTCTTTACGTCTATCTGGGGTGTGTACTACATAATTCAACTTTGATAGTTTTTGGCAACTACATATGGGCCAGTGAATTTACTCCTGAGGGGACTACCTGGAATGGGAAGAAAGAGCAAGACCTTGTCTCCTGGGGAGTAACTGTGTGCAACAGACGATGGATGTTGAAGTCTTTCCATTTTACACTGAGCCTTTAATAAGGTATCTTTAGCAATCGTTCTGACTTCTGATAATCTAGATCTTAAATTATCAATATAGTGAGATACAGATGGACTTTCTTGAGTAGTGCTGTTAAACCACTGATCTTTCAGAAGCTTCAAGGGACCCCTTATTTGTCGTCCATATAATACCTCAAATGGAGAATATCCTAAAGACTCCTGAGGACACTCCCTTATAGCAAAAAGAAGAAAGTCTATGCCTTCATCCCATTCCTTGTGGTTTTCCAAGCAATACTTTTTCAACATTGATTTAAAGGTCTGGTGGAACCTTTCTAAACAGCCCTGGGATTGTGGGTGATAAGCCGAGGAAGTGACATGTTTAACCTCTAGTTCCTCCATAACTTTTTGGAAAAGCCTACTGGTAAAATTCGTCCCTTGATCCGATTGGATTTCTTTAGGGATGCCAAATGCAGTGAACAAATGAAGCAGGGATTTCATTATAGTTTTAGAGGTGATATTTCTGAGGGGATAGACTTCAGGGTATCTTGTTGCAGTATCCATGATAGTAAATAAGTACTGGTTACCTTTCTTTGTCCTAGGTAGAGGTCCCACACAATCAATAACTACCTTTTCAAAAGGTGCTGTCACTACAGGAATTGCATGGAGTGGAGCAGACTTAAGCTGTTCATTAGGTTTACCAGCCACTTGACAAACATGACAAGTTTTTATAAAAGTAGAAACATCCTTTCTAAGACCTGACCAATAGTAATGTTGTAGGATTTTTTTGTAAGTTTTTAAGACCCCTAGGTGACCAGCTATCCCGTCATGAGCCAGTTTAAGGATGGATTGTCTGACAGATTTGGGAATCACAACTTGGTGGATTTCTGACCAGGTATCAAGATGTTTTAGTTCTGGTGGTCTATAAGCTCTCATCAAAACGCCATCATGGAAGTAAAAACAAGGCAATGTATTTAGGTCTTTACCTTCGACTGCAGCATGTCTCAGGGTAGCAAGTGATGGATCAGCCTTCTGAGCTTTAATTAGGTTTTCTTTTGAGATAGTCTGATCCAGCAGATATTCCTTGGGAGCAGGTGGTGGTAATGGATTGATTTTGTTCTTTTTAGCCTTCTGTGACCTAGTTACAACACAGGAGGGAAATAAGTGGGGAGCAACAGTATCTAGAATCTCAGTTGGGCTCTCAGTTAAAGGGTTTTCAACCACTGAAACCATAGGCACAATGAGTTCTCCTGCCAAATCATTTCCCAATAGCAGATGAGATCCCTTGACTGGCAAAGGGTCTTCTCTGACAGCTACTTTAACATTTCCAGATAAAAGGTCACACTGGAGATAAACTTCAGCTAAGGGATAGGAGGGATTAGATGAAAGGTCAGACAAAATCACCTTCTCCCCAGTGAAGGCACTAGATACACAAGGAATAGCATTTCTGACCAAAATTGATTGAGATGCTCCAGTATCTCTCAAGATAGTAATGGGATATGACTCATCATCTTTATTCAGTGAGACTGTACCCTGAAACATAAAAGGAAGGAAGGAATTCTGATGAGGCTTATTTGAATCATAAGTCACTACTGGCTTTTCAATTTCATGAGGAGATTTTTCTTTGGGGTTAAACATGTTTTTTGAAGTTTTACAATTAGGGTGTTTGCAGGACTGGATAGAATGACCTGGCTTTTTGCAATAACTACAGGATATATTGGAGATATTTTGAGTCCAAGGCATCAAGTGTGAAGAGCTCTGCTTACCACCCACCATACCGGAGCTTACACCAGAGGAGTACTTAACACCTGAGATGGAACCACTCCTGTTATTTAGAGATCCCATCAATAAATCATAGGCGTCAGCCAACTCCGCTGCTTTCATGAGATCCCTCTGTCCTTGCTCCTCCACATGCTTCAGGATGGTGAATGGCAACTTACTCTTCCACTCTTCCAAAACCATGAGATTAACCAGGTCTGAAAATGTTGAGGTGTTAGTTGTTTCAAGCCATTTCTTAAACTGTCTTAATTTATCATTTGCAAACTCCACATAAGTATGAGAAATTGATTTTACATGTTTTCTGAACTTCTGTCGATATCCATCAGGAGAAATTGAATATGCACGAAGAATACTAGTCTTTAAACCATTATAATCATTTTTATCATCAAAACTATTATAAACTCTCTGAGCTTTTCCGATCAGCTTTGGGACCAAGACTGATATCCAGTGTTGTTCAGGCCACTCATTTTTCTTGGCAATGTGCTCAAATGTGTTTAAAAATCCATCCACATCATTCTCATCAAACTGAGGCAATAAAGCAGCTTCCTTGTGTGGTTTAAACGCAGTTAATTTCTCTCTCAATTCAATTTCCTTTTCCCTAAGGTTTGAATTTGCATTTGCTTCAAGCTCTCTTATTTGTAATTCTTTCATTTTTACTCTCTCTTCTTGAGCTAATTGTTCTGTTCTCATTCTTTCTTCTTGAGCTAATTGTTCTGTTCTCGTTATCTTTTCTTGAGCTAATTGTTCTGTTTTCATTCTCTCTTCTTGAGCTAATTGTTCTGTTCTCATTATCTTTTCTTGAGCTAATTGTTCTATCTTAAGCTGATATTCTAATCTTAATCTTTCCATCTCCACTGGGTCACTGTGTCCTTGTTTAGTATGAGTTGAATAAGGATTATCAACCCTAGTAGGAAAGGAATAACTCATAGGAGTCAAAACATCAATAGCCTCTGTCCCCAGGACTTCCCTTTGAACTAAAGACTCTATAATTGTGTTTTTTAAGACCTCTTTTGTCATACGAGATTCAATTTCTATTTGGAAGTAGGTAGCAATGCTTTTCCACTCATCTTTCTTTAAGTCTTTTAATTGCTCATGGCTAGGATTTTCAACAAATTTTTGAAGGTCAAACATGATTAAAATGTATGAGAAAATTATGGTAAGTTATATTTTAGACACAGATTACAGGAAGAAAACTCTTTGAAGTCCTGGAAACTTCCAGAGCCTTGACCAAAATATTAACTTACGAAAGTCGTTGTCTATGATTAAGAGCAGAGGATGACGGCTTTTAGCATGATCCGGATCAACCATCATTATAGGATAAGACAAAACAACTTTGATTCTTGAATAATCTGGGACTTGGAAGAGTGAGTGTATCAAACTAGCCACTTGCCCTATCGCAACTAGCAGATGTAGACCTCACTGGAGCGTGGGATACGGCATTATAAACGATCCGGATATATTCCCCACATTTGATAGAACTTATAACGACCCTGTATTTCGTTAAAAATGAAAGATAAGTTCTATGAAGACTCCTGAACCTATAAACCTATGTGCTGACAAGTTCACACAAATACCAAAATGTTTATTGCATCAAGGATTTTAAATCGAATGGAAACAAGTTTCACACTAATACCAAAATGCTAAATACATCAAGGAAAATTTAAAATCTATGGGAACAAGCAACAGCAACCCCTCAAAACACCATTACTGTAAATGTCTGTCTAGCTGAAATAGGTCCTGTCACGGTCGCCATTTATTACGATCCATGGGGAGTATTTAACTGTATCTACCCTATGAAGACCCATGGAAAGCAATAAGAAAAGAGAAGGATCATGAACACTATGCAACTAGACAAACTACAGGGTAGATTGATAATGATTTGGTTGATTATTCATTTAATTTAACAAACTAAACATACAATAATTACAACCCTAAACCTAACTAAACCTAAGAAAAAACAATATAAATACCTAAAGCCATTCACCATCAGAAGATTAATGAACTAATGCAAGGAGAAAACTGATACTCATGGTTTACAGCAAAAGAAGGCGTTGAAGATGGGTTCCCTATAACACAGGCTTCCAGGTAAAGGTCAGGAGTGGTTCACTAAGATATTCCCAGGGCAGAGGATGAGTGTGAACTGAACTTGCGCGGGAAACCAGATAATCAGGCAACCTCGCTTCACACAGAAAAAGGGAGGGAAAGTCAGGCGACATGTTGGGAAACTAGTAGTATCAAATCCAGTCAACAGATGGAGCGCTGGTAGCGTGAGGTGGACGAGTGCTTGACTTCAGTCAAAAGATGGGAGTTCACGAGGGATGAGGCGGAGGAGTAATAATTATAGCCGTAACAAAGGCCATATCTCCAACTGGGGCATTCCAACCACTATACCACCAGGCACCCATCCATACACAATGGATTTAGACATTTATGCAGAAGTCCTTATGTATACTATAATTTGTCCACTGTAGCCTGGCCTAAAATTACCATCTTTCCATCTTTAAGGCTGAGTTGTAACACAGTGATGCTAGTCATGAAGAAGTGCTGTAGAAAGATTGTAGATCTGTAGTAAGCCTCATTCTACCGTCAGGCTCTGTGAAATGACCTGCAAAAGCACAAAAGTCTTGGCCAAGTTAAGGTGAAATGAATATAAATGACAAGATTTTAACATGTAGCCATATTTGTGTTGGTTGATATAAGTTCCATGTACACCCTTCATACAAAATACCAAAGCTCTCTATGTGTACATTGCCAGCATGGAGAAAAGGTAATTCTGGCTCTCACTCTCCCTCTGACACAGACAGACATGTAGAGGTGTATGATATATAGGAGGACTACTGGGCCTTGAGAGCAGGCTGTGAAGCCTGTGTCCAGAGTTGTGCAAAAAAAAAAAAAAAAAAAAAAAAAAAGCCAATACAGCATTTACACTTTCAGATATAGTACTCTTTATACAAACATCCCTGCCCTGTGTATACTTTGCTAGCATGAGAAAAACATGATTCTGGCTATCACTCTCCCAGCCATGATTAAGTGCAGTTCTGTATGCATAATGATGTATTGACTTCCCACAGTAATCCGCTCCATATGTACTTTCCCAGCATGGGGAAAGGGTTAATTTTAGCCATCACTCTCCTCCTGACACACACAAACATTTCCACTTTCACAGACACTCTTAACCCATTATATACATTGCCAGCATGGGGAAGGGTTATCTCTGGCTATCACTCTCCTTCTGACACAGTCTTCATCAGTACAGCAATTCCACTGTCACATGCATCACTCTTCATAAGCACACCTCCTACACATTCATACTTTGCCAGCTTGGGCTTTGGCATATAATTTTTGCTGTTGCTCTCCTTCCATGGATAAAGGACAGTACCATATTCTCATAGGTTAAGGAAGCTCCCTAACCCCTCTTCTTAGGTGATTTATTTTGCTGACTATTCCTTACTGTCCTCTATGTCATTTTAATCAATACCACCATACTCTGCATAAATAGCTTACAAATTGATATTAACCAGCCATATCCAAAAATAAATCACTGAGGAAGGGGTGTTAGGGAGCTTTCTTAACCCACAAGAATGCAGACTAAGGTGTGATCCTGTATGCATAATGGTATACAAACTAGCTGTGTATACCCAAAACATACACTTGCTATTGTATTTTTCATTATAAGAGAATCTGTCTGTTATTATGTTTGTTGCATTGTATTTTATATCTACCCTAGCTTAGAAATATTTAAACCTGTTATATATTGTTACTGACGAGGAGAGTGTACGTGAGTGAGGTGGAGGGGGTGAGAGGGAGGGGGAGGCCAAGGATGAGATGGAGGGATGGAGTGGAGAGGTATATGAGAGAGGGGGTGTGAGCTGGGAGCAGGGCAATGAAATGGCTGGGGTCAGGCGACATGGGAGCAATTTGTGTGTGGCCACCCCTTACGGGATTAAGGCATCTGGCAATAGATAGATAGATATATTGTCACAGTATAGTAAACCAGTAGACCCTCAATGTAATGTACCTCAATTGACCGGATATCAGATTTAACGGACATTACGAAGGCCACTTTCATCGGCTACAGTGAATAATGTCTGTTAAGTGGGACACAGTGGGTTGCAACACATAACTACCCTTTTTACTCCAGGCTGGCCTGAAATTACCCTGGCCTCATTGTGTTTGCTGAGTTGTAATAACAGACTAGAGTAATACTGTACTAGTCATGAATAAGTGCTATGCCAAGGATGTGAAATAAGCTGCAAAAAGGTGAAATAATGGGCAAGTTGGTATGAAATGGGTATAGTTTATATTTTTAGTACTAGAATATGCTCTTGTACTCATTTATTTTCAAATGTGCCTGAAATCCCACCTCAGAGGGGACCCTTGGATGTAACGGATAATTGGCTTTATCGGATCAGGCTTTCCCCCAATTAGCCCATTATAACCTGAGTCTGCTGTATCATATCAGGCTTTGGTATATATGCAGCATAGATCCAGTTGTAATAATGTAACTGCCAACAGATGGATTTATATAGCTTTGGATTGGGCAGATTTGGGGCTGTCTGGACATTGCTACTCCTCACCCTGCCCTTGGGAGGGAAAGTAGGTCCAGATAATGATGATGATGATGTTGGAAATATAGGTCTCAGTGGGGTATATACCTATTGTTACCATATGAATCTGATCAAATCTAATCTAAAATTGATGCCATATTTTCTCTTAAGGAATCCCTGTATTGGTGTTGGCCATGGTGCAGCTGATATTGTCTGTGTACTGGAAGCTGAACCAAGGCCTTTATTCTCATCTGTTCAGGAAGCTCTGTAGCACCTTTTCTTAAGTGATTTATTTCATTTATTACACCTCACTGTCCTTTTCTGTGTTGCATAAATCCTTCTGATATTGCCATAGTCTGCATAAATAATGTACAAAAGGACATTAACCTCCCATATCCTAAATTAAATCACCGAGGAAGAGGTGTTAGGGAGCTTCTTTAACCGACAAGAATCCAAGCCTAAGTTTCAAAAATGACATCACAACAGTTGCTGGAAAATATCAGGAGAAAAATTTGAGAAATGTAATAAGGTTTGTAATAATGTGAGTCTCAGCCTGGACTTTGACTCATGTACAGTCACTCAGGAGGAGGATCACTAAGTCCTGTTTTCACATTGGGTAAGGAAGCTCCCTGACACGTTTTCCTTAGTGATTTATTTTCGGATGTTGCTAGTTAATACCTGTATTGCTTTCCATGTTGTTTATGCAGAGTATGATGATGTTTGGAGGATTTACATAACAGAATAGGACAGTCATGTGTACAAATAAAATAAATCACATAGGGTAAGGCATTAGGGAGCTTCCTTAAACTACAAGAATGAGAGTCCAAGTGACTGTACTTGTGGCTAAATGTTTCCTGTCTAAGAGTGATGATTGTGTGGATTATAACCATGCTTGTAGCCACATATCACAATAATAATAATAATGATAATAATAATAATAATCTATCTATCTATCTATAGCCCGACGCCCTAATCCCGCAAAGGGTGGCCGCAGACAAAACGCCTCCAAGTCACTCTGTCACCCACCATTTGACTCCCCTCCCCCCAACTCACCCCCCCCTCCCTCATATACCTCTCAACTCCATCCCTCCACCTCATCCTCGGTCTACCCCTCCCTCTCCCTCCCTCCACCTCACCTACATACACCCTCTTAGTCAGTCTTTCATTCTCCATCCTCTCCACATGTCCAAACCACCTCAGTGTATTTCTCCTAATCTTTTCAACCACATCCACATCTACCCCACAACGTTCCTTCACTTCTTCATTCGTCAACCTGTCCCTCCACGTCACTCCACATGCTCCACTCAAGTAACTCATTTCCACTGCTCTCACTCTTGACTTGTTCCCCTCTTGCAAGGTCCACGCCTCGCTTCCATACGTCAGGGTAGGGATCACAATACCATCATGCAGTGACTTCTTAACTTCCATACTCACCTCCCTATTTCTCATCACTGCTTTCAGTGTGCCAACAACCTTCCTCCCCTGCTGTACCCTTTCACTTACTTCATCCCCCAAAGTTCCATCCTTACTCATCACACTACCCAAGTACTTGAATGCACTCACATTCTCCATATCCTCACCATCCAACCTCACTGCACACTCTGTGACTTCATTCCTCTCAAACACCATAACTTTACTTTTGTTTACATTAACTTTCAGCTTCCTTCTCCTACACACTGTCCCAAATTCATTCACCAAACCTTGCAACTCCCATTCATCTTCACTCAACAATACTGTATCATCAGCAAACAGCAACACCGGAAGCTTCCAAATCTCACCCTCATTCATTAGGGCCACCCCCACATCCACTGCCCTACCTTGTACCTCCTTTACAACCCCATCCATATATATATTAAACAGCCATGGAGACATTACACACCCCTGTTTCAGTCCCACATTGAGATCAAAGAACTCACTCCAGCTCACCATCCACTCGCACCGTAGCCCTAGCTCCCTCGTACATACTCTTCACAGCACTCCAACAATTTCCCCTCCACTCCATATATTCTTAATACCTTCCACACACCTTTCCTATCTATTCTGTCATAAGCTTTCTCCAAGTCCATGAAGGCAGCGTACACTTTCCTTCCCTTCTCTAGATACTTCTCCACTAAACATCTTAGAACAAATATCTGATCTACACACCCTTTTCCCTTCCTAAATCCCCCTTGTTCTTCTCCAACTAGCTCCTCTGTCATATGCCTAACCCTATCAATGAGTATTCTACCATATATTTTACCAGTCACACTAAGAAGGCAAATACCCCTATGGTTACCACATACTTCTCTCTCCCCTTTTCCTTTGTACAGAGGAACAATTATACCTGATTTCCAGTCCTCTGGAACCCTTCCCTCTTCCCAAGCCAATCTACACAACTTCCATATCCACTCCACAACAATCTCACCCCCATACCTAAGCATTTCACCACACACTCCATCAATTCCTGGGGCCTTTCCCAGCTTAATCTTCTTCATCGCTTCCACTACTTCCGACCTACTGATCTCTTCCTTCCTCCTCTCATCTCTTCTTCTCCCAGCCATTCCCCAACCACTTATACTCACACTGCTCTCACTCTCTACATTCAACAAATCCTCAAAGTGTTCCTTCCATCTCCTCAATTTCTCTCTCTTCTCCACCAACAATCTATTATTCCTATCTTTCACTCCCCTACTATTTCCCCTTTCACACTGCCTTACTTTCTTTACCTCCTTCCAAAACAATTTCTTACTCTCCCTCCATTTCACACTCAGATTCCTCCCAAACTCTTCATCCACTTTCTTCTTACTCTCCTTCACCAGTCTCTTAACCTCCCTTCTCCTGATCACATATACCTCTCTCTTCTCTCTCTAATAATAATAATAATAATAATAATGATAATCTTGCCTTGGGATGTACCAGTATGCTGTGTTGACCCTGTTTTAATTTTATTGTATGGTAATTTCCACCAGACACCAATTTAATCCAGCTACAGGAAATTTTATAGATTTGAATACACTATACAGTAGTCTGTTTTATTTGTATACTATTACTGCTGGCAGATGATTTTATATACCTACAGTACTGTATTCTTTATATTACAGTATAGCTTAAAATTGTACATATTTAGGGTTAGGTTGGCATTGTTTGATATAGGTCTGTTATTTTGTTTTCAAGTATTCAAGGGTGTTTAAAAAGGTAATTGTATTGTATAGATGTATTATTACTGTATGTTTCTTATATTTCATTGTTTATACATATTTAGGGTTAGGTTGGCATTGTTTGATATAGGTCTGTTATTTTGTTTTCAAGTATTCAAGGGTGTTTAAAAAGGTAATTGTATTGTATAAGTGTATTATTACTGAATGTCTTATTATGTTTCATTGTTTATACGTATTTAGGGTTAGGTTGGCATTGTTTTAGGCATGTTAATTTGTTTTCAGGTATTCAAGGGTGTTTAAAAAGGTAATTGTATTGTATAGATGTATTATTACTGTATGTCTTTTTATCTGTCATTGTTTTCAAGTTGTATCATGTTGGCAGCAGACAGTGGCCTGTATCCTTTTAGGTTAAGGGAGCACCCTAGCACCTTTTCCTAATGAACTTACTTTGCATAATACACCATATTGGCCCCCTTCTGTGTTACATAATTCCTTCCAATATCACCATACTCTACATAAATAGCATACAAAAGGATATTGACCAACCAAAAATAAATTGCTAGGGAAGAGGTGCTAGGGAGCTTCCTTACCCAACAAGAAGTGAGCCAGTGTTAATCCATTGCACCATATTTTTTTATGAAGTTGATTAGAGATTATGTTAAGGGTATTTACTTGTATATGTTTGTTTGTTTGTGCACAAGGTGTCTCAAAATGTTGTTATTGGACATCAGTGAAATCTGGTGGATAGGTGGGCAGTGGGCCAAGAAGGAGGTGATTGGATTTTGAGATATTTGTTTTGGTGGAGGTGTGCACCCTCTGAGATTGTGTGACAGGGCAGACTATGACTAGAGAATTAATTTACTATGGGAGATGGTAAAAGTATTAATCTGGCAGGAAAGAGGAATTACAGAAGTAAATCATAAATGTTGTTGTAAAAGGGTTAATAATGTCACCATTAACCCTCTGTTGGTCAGTATAACTCTAGTGTTCTATTCCAGTTCACAATGTGCTGTTATATTCAGGTCAGTGGGAGTCACAGCAGCCAGTGTGGGGGCAGCAAGCATTAACATTTTCAGGATGGCCTCACACCTGATAATCCCTTACACTTAATGCTAGTTTTTTTTTGGGGTAGGGTTGGGGGTCATAACATAACTGTAGTATTCTGTGTTTTTCTTTCTTTCTTTCTTTTTTAAGTACTGTAAAACTATAAGAGCATCAGTGTGTTGATTCTCATATTGTCACCATTATCCTTCTCACGGTCAGAGCAAAGCATTTTACTGAGGTGAGAGTGAGCCATAGGAGCCTGAATGTTAATAATGCATAGTTCTTTGCCATTTAGGAATATGTGATATTTATTAACGTGTGTGTGTGTGTGTGTGTGTGTGTGTGTGTGTGTGTGTGTGTGTGTGTGTGTTTGTTTATATGTGTACGTGTGTTGACAAGGGATTGAAGTACCTTGGAGTGCTTTAGCCTTGTGGAGAGACTGGAGAGAGACTGACTGACTAAGAGAGTGTGTGGAAGTGAGGTGAGGGAGAGACTGGAGATGGAGGGGTGGGGTGGAAACAGTGGAAAATTATAGACTAGAGAGTCCCCAGGGGGGGGACCATAAATGCCCCCACCATCTGCACCTCTCCCGGTGACAACTCGAGGTGCCTGGAACCACTGTCTGACTCTCTTCTTCTTCATTTCTGCAACATTCGCGGCCTTTCATCTAACTTTCGCTCTGTTGAGCACCACCTCTCCTCCTCTAAACCTCACCTTCTTTTTCTAACGGAGACTCAGCTGTCTGAGGCAACTGACAGCAAACCCTTTTCTGTATCCTCCTACTTTCTCTATACTCATTTCAAAGCCAAAGGTGGCTGTTGTGTATACATATGCAACGACTTATCTTGCTCTCGTGTTCCTGAACTTGATTCTTCTGAATTCTCCACTCTCTGGCTTCGGCTTTCCTGTCATTCTCAGACTAAATATATCTATGCTGTTTACTTATCCCCTAATTCTACTGACTATCAAAAATTCTTCGACTATCTTACTTCTACGATGGAACACATTCTGTCCATTTCTCCTTTCTCTGAAATCTCCATTCTTGGAGATTTCAATGTTCACCACCACCTTTGGCTCTCCTCTCCTTTCACGGATCCACCTGGTGAACAAGCCTACATCTTTTCTATCCTTAATGACCTAGAGCAGCTTGTACAGCACCCTATCCGTATCCCTGACCGCCTTGGAGAGAGCTCCAACATACTTGACCTCTTCCTCACAACTAATCCTTCTGCTTACTCTGTTAATCTTTTCTCTCCGTTGGGCTCCTCCGATCACAACCTTATTACCTTAACCTGTCCTATCGCTCCAGTATGGCCTGCGGACCCTCCAGGGAAACGTCGTCTCTGGCATTTTGGAGCCGCGGACTGGGAGGGCCTCAGGCAGTACTTCTTTGATTTTCCCTGGAATGATTATTGCTTCAATGGCCGTGAGCCATCTGAGTGTGCCTTGCGCATTACGGAGGTTATTCTCTCGGGCATGGAAGCATACATTCCTTTCTCATATCCTTTGACTAACGCAAGAAAGCCTTGGTTTAATCACGCTTGTTCTAATGCAGTCCGCAACAAGGAGAAGGCCTACAAAAGGTACCGGAGCCAACCCACCCCTGAATCACATAATCTTTACGTTTCTGCCCGGAATCGTGCTAAGTCTGTTCTTCGCTCTACTAAAAATAATTTCATCCATACTAAATGCTCTCAACTCTCCAACTCGAATTCTTCCCGCTCCTTCTGGCACCTTGCCAAAAATCTTTCTAACAACTTTACCTCATCATCCTTCCCTCCTCTTTTCTACTCTGATGGTTCTGTAGCTATTTCTTCTACTGATAAAGCAGATCTCTTCGCACAGACTTTCTCCTCCAATTCCACCTTAGACGATTCCGGTGCTGTTCCTCCATCACTTCCCCCCTCTGACTTCCTCATGGCTGACATTAAAATTTCTTCAGTTGATGTATTTTCTGCCATTACTGGCCTCAGTACTAACAAGGCATATGGGCCTGATGGGGTCCCTCCTGTTGTTCTCAAGAACTGTGCTTCCGTGCTTACACCCTGCCTAGGCAAACTCTTTCGCCTTTGTCTGTCAACTTGTACCTTTCCTTCTTGCTGGAAGTTTGCTCTCATTCAGCCAGTCCCAAAGAAGGGTGACCACTCCCAACCCTCCAACTATCGTCCAATTGCTTTAACGTCCTGTATTTCAAAAGTTTCCGAGTCAATTCTTAATAGAAAAATTTTAAGGCATCTTTCCTATCACAACCTTCTTTCCGATCGTCAGTATGGGTTCCGTCAGGGACGCTCCACTGGCGATCTTCTCACCTACCTTTCAGACTCCTGGTCATCCTCCTTTCGGGACTTTGGCGAAAGCTTTGCTATTGCACTTGACATCTCAAAGGCTTTCGATCGAGTCTGGCATAAATCTTTAATTTCCAAACTGCCCTCCTACGGTTTCTATCCTTCTATCTGTGCCTTCATCGCTAGCTTCCTTTCTGGTCGTTCTATAGCTGCTGTCGTAGATGGCCATCGTTCTTCTCCTAGATCTATCAACAGTGGTGTTCCTCAGGGCTCTGTCCTATCACCAACTCTCTTCCTTTTATTCATCAATGATCTTCTAAGCTGTACATCTAACCCTATCCACTCATACGCTGATGACTCCACCCTTCACCTTTCCATTCGGTTCCCGCAACGCCCATCTCAACAGTTACTTCAAGAAACAAGGGATGAGGCTATGGCACACCTAATGTCTGACTTGGCTCATATCTCTGACGGGTAAAAATAATATGGTTGTCTTTAATGCATCTAAGACTCAGTTCTTACACCTATCAACCCGACAAAATCTTCCACAGGTATACCCACTAATATTTAATAATATTCCGATTAATCCTGCATCATCCTTGAACATGCTTGGGGTTTCATTTACTCGGGACTTATCTTGGAAAGATCATATTACATCTCTTGTAAAATCTGCTTCCAAGAGATTGGGTGTGCTAAGCCGACTCCACTCTTTCTTTACCCCTGCACAATTGTTGACTCTATACAGGGGTTTTATCCGCCCCTGTGTGGAGTACAACTCTCATGTGTGGGGAGGCTCCCCACATACAGCTCTTCTCAATAGGGTGGAGTCAAAGGCTTTTCGTCTCATTAACTCTCCTCCTCTTACTGACTCCCTTCAACCTCTGTCTCTTCGCCGCACTGTTGCATCTTTATCTCTTTTCTATCGCTACTTAAATGGTCACTGCTCCTCTGAACTGTCTGCTTGCATTCCTCCACCTCTACGACGGGCGCGTAGCACCCGTCTGGCAGCAAACTCTCATCCCTTTTCTGTCCAACTCTCTAATGCAAGAGTTAACCGTTACTCCCAGTCTTTCATTTATGCAACAGGTCAGCTCTGGAACTGTCTCCCTCTGTCTGTATTTTCTTCTGCCTATGATCTCCAGTCTTTCAAACGTAGTGTGTCCAGGCATCTCAAAATGATCGGATCTTGAATTTGGCTCTCTATTGTATTTTGTTTTTCTCTTGGAGGGAACTGTTACTGCGGGCTCATGGCCTTTGGTTCCTTCTTCCTCGCATAAAGAAAAAAAAAAAAAAAAAATGGTAGGGTGGAGACAGTGGAAAATTATAGACTAAGAGAGTGTGTATGAGTGAGGTGGAGAGAGTGGGGAACAAGAGACTGACTAGGAGAGTTTATGTGAGTAGGTGGAGGGAGATCAAAGATAAGATGGAAGAATGGCATGGAGAAGTATATAAGTGAGGCTGGTGAAGGATAGAGTGACAGAGAGGTGATTTGTTTGTGGCCACCCTTTTCGTAGTATATCCCATATGAAGCTAGTTTGTTTCCACCCGATTGAGGTAGGAATGAGTCTCCTTGGTTACTAGACTCCAATATGGGTACACTTGGCTGGTAACTGAGGTGAAATTAGCTAGAGATCTTTGTCAGATTAGAACAGACACACGATAAGCATTTTGTGGGTCAGGTTAGGTTAGGTTAATCTGAGTTTTCTAAGGGTAGATTAAGAGAGTTAGGTTTGGTAACACTGATATGAATTAGGTTAGGTTAGGTTAGGTTAATCTGAGTTTTCTAAGGGTAGATTAAGAGAGTTAGGTTTGGTAACACTGATATGAATTAGGTTAGGGGAGGTTAGGCCTATGTGAATGAGATTTGGTAAGGAATTAGTGTTAGGTTTATCAAAGTTAGATCATGTTCGATTAAAGTATGTTAGGTTTGGTTTGGGGTTTATTGCTCACGTAATGCCACTTAGGGATGAGTGAGGTTGGTCACTCTCATCTTAAATGTCAGGACCAGCTGCCTAGCCCTGGGCTCCTACGCTTCTCATGGGGCAGTGTAGGATTGGATGATGGATGGATGGATGGAAATTCCTTAGGGAATGAGTTATGCTGCTGGCTAAAGTTGCCCTTTTCCCAGAGCCTGCCATCCTTCTCTTGGGGGATAGAAAGGAAGTTGAGGGATTTTTGTATAATGTGGTAGCTCTGGTGCTTGGCTGTATCAGTGCCACTGTGCCTCTCCATCTTTATAAAGCCTTCTGAATTGAAATTATGCAAAAAAGATATAGGCTTGCTCCATTTTAATTTATTTTAGCCTTTGACAAACAGTATAGTGAGTGAATGAGAAATGGGTGTGGAAGAAGCTGAGAGACAGAAGGGAGAGTTATATGTTGACAGGAAGAGAGAGGTGAAAAGATTAGTGGAGAAGGGAGAAGAAGTGAGCAGATAGAGAGAACACTTTAAGGAATTGTTGAACATAGAGAATGAAAGTAATGCGAGTATAAGTGGCTGGGGAATGGCTGGGAGAAGGAGGGAGGTGAGAAGACAGGAAGAAATCAGTAGGATGGAAGTTGTGGAAGCAATGAAAAAAGTTAAAATGGGGAAAGCCCCAGGAATTGATGGAGTATGTGGTGAAATGCTGAAGCATGGGGGAGAGATAGTAGGAGAATGGATGTGGAAGATGTGCAGATTGGCCTGGGAGGAAGGTAGAGTCCCGGAGGATTGGAAGTCAGGTATAATTATTCCCTTGTACAAAGGAAAAGGGGAAAAAGAAGTGTGTGGTCATCATAGGGGCATTTGTCTTCTTAGTGTAATAGGAAAAGTATATGGTAGGATACTTGTTATCAGAGCTAGGGAAATAATAGAGGAATTACCATAGTTGGAGAAGTACAGGAAGGCTTTAGGAAGGGAAGAGGTTGTGTAGATCAGATGTTCATTCTTAGATCTTTAGTGGAAAAGTTTCTAGAGAAGGGAAAGAAGTTGTATGCAGTTTTCATGGATTTAGAGAAAGCATATGACAGGGTGGATAGACAAGGAATGTGAAAAGTATTAAGAACGTATGGAGTAAATTGGAAGTTGCTGAATGCTGTGAAGAGTATGTATGAGCGTGCTAAGGCTGCAGTGCTTGTTCATAGTGAAGTTAGTGAATTTTTCTGTTTGAAGGTTGGATTGAAACAGCGATGTGTCATGTCTCCATGGTTGTTCAATAGTATATGGATGGGGTTATAAAAGAGATACAAGGTAGGGCAGTGGATGTTTGAGTGGCCCTAATGAGAGAGGGCAGTGTTTAGAAACTTCCTGTACTGTTGTTTGCAGATGATACTGTGTTGTTAAATGAAGGCAAAGGGGACCTCAAGGCTTGGTGGATGAGTTTGGGAGAGTGTATAAGAAACTGAATCTAAAGGTGAATGTAGGGAAGAGTAAAGTTATGGTCTACGAGAGAAATGAAGTCAGTGAATGTACAGTGAGGTTGGATGAGGAGGAAATGGAAAATGTGAGTGCATTTAATTACTTGGGTAACGTGATGAGTAAGGATGGAAGTTTAGAGGGTGAAGTGCTTGAAAGGGTACAACAAGGAAGAAAGGTTGCTGGTTGCTTAAAAACAGTGATAGGAAACAGGGAAGTGAGCATGGAAGTGAAAAAGTTACTGCATGAAAGTATTGTGATACCAACTCTAACGTATGGAAGTGAAGCTTGGACCTTGTTGGAGGGACACAAGTCAAGAGTGAGAGCAGTGGAAATTAGTTATTTGAGAGGAACTTGTAGAGTCACATGGACAGAAAGACTGACAAATGAGGATATAAAGGAGCATTCTGGTGTGGATGTGGATGTGAAAGGAAGTGATAGGAGAAACACACTGAGGTGGTTTGGCCATGTGGAAAGGATGGAGAGCAAGAGATTAACGAGGAGAGTGTATGTGAGTGAGGTGGAGGGGGGGAGAGGGTGGGGGAGGCCAAGGATGAGATGGAGGGTTGCAGTGGAGAGGTATATGAGAGAGGGGGATGTGAGCTGGGAGCAGGGCAGTGAAATGGGGGGGGGACAGGGCGACACGGAGGCGATTTGTTTGTGGCCACCCCTTACAGGATTAAGGCATCTGGCAAAAGATAGGTAGATAGATATTTATTTTTATTATTCTTCAAGGAAGAAGGAACCAATGGCCAGGAGCCTGCAGATTGTTCCCTCCAAGAAAAAACAAAAACAATATAACAGGAAGCCAAACTCAAGAGCTGATCATTTTGACATTATGGTAGACAGTGCCTCAGCAGGGTCAGACCAGGGTCCTTGCCACAGCCAGGTGCAGGGAAGTACCGTACACCCACTAAATAAAATATCGACACTCTTTTAGCACAGTAAAATTTGACACACAGGACGAAAGATCTGAAAATATACTGAGTTAACATGCCTGGTTGGTATCCCTGATCTGCTGAGCCTTAGGTCCGCATGGTGGCGTTGGAGGCTTCGTAGCAACAATTATTGTGCAATTTGTTTTGTTTATTAATTATCACTGCCTTTTATGTTACATAGAGAGTTTATCAACATAGTTTTAATAGAAATTATACATGAGGATGTTGATGTTTAATGTAGATTGGATTCAGAATTAACATTAACACTCCTAATGCTCATTCACTGTGCAAATTGTCCAAGCTGAAGCATTCTTATAGGCAACACATTCTCCATGTCATATGCAAATTGAGAACCGTCTGAGGTAAAAGCCTATCATAAATTAATGAATATGCCTGCTAATCACCCCTTCCGCAGTATCACTATCATCTTCGTCGAACTGGTGATATACGATTCTTAGTTTCATAATGCATGCACTGCAACACTCACTTTTTTTTTGGGGGGGGAGAGGGTTAACGCCGTGTCCCAATTTTTTTTCGTTAAGGGTAAAAACGTTGTCCCTGGGTAGAGGACTTTGGTTTGGAGCTTGTAGCACTTTATGACTGAATGCCCTTCCTGATGTCTACCGATGACCCTTGGGTGGACTTGAACAGGGCCGGTCCTTCCTATACGCTCACTGCGCTCAGGGCGTAAGGCCTCCAATCGATGGTGAGGCCTCCCGTCCTCAGGATGTGTATTAAAAAAAAATAATAGTTCATCATCATCATCCGGACCTCCTTTCCCACCCTAGGGCAGGGTGAGGAGTAGCAATGTCCAGACAGCCCAAAATTGCCTAATCCAATGGGCCACGCTTCCATTCACTCATCATTCAAACCCCCGGAATCCTGGCTCTATCAGATACGCCCAAAACATTCACCACGTTCTGTAGCTTCACATATCCAACAGAGTCAATCCAGACGCTGCCACGTTAAAAAGGGGTGCCAAAAATCCCTGATCATGCATATCTCCTCACAAAATTCATCCAGCCAGCCCGATCTCCTGTCAGTTCCCTAGCCTCACCGACTTCCAAACCTCTCTTCCTCACACATTCATCCACCATATCTCTCCACCTCCTTGGCCTACCTCGCCTCCTCCCTCCTTCGAATTCGCTCAGATATACCTTCTTCACCATTATTGTTATCCATTCTCTCCACATGACCATACCATCTCAGTACACTCTTCAATTCTGGTGTCCACCGACTTCCTCACTCTGCATCTTTCACGAATCACATTATTTCGTATCCTATTCACCCTCTGTATTCCACATACATTCCTCAGCAGTCCCATCTCCACTGCTCTTACTCTTGGCTTTTCATTTTCATACCACATCATAGTCTCACATCCGTATGTTAAAGTTGGCACTAACACTCCTTCACGTAAGCCTCGTCCAGCTGCAACACTCATGCCTCTGTTTCTTATGAAGTAAGTCGAGAATGGTGCTTATATTGATTAATTGGTTTTGCATGAACGTTGTATAAACAGTAATAACTGAATGATTGCAGGCAAAAATTATATTAGTCTTTTTGAGCAACAAAAACTAGTGGTAGTTAGAAATTTGTTTACTGGGATTTAACATTAAATGCTGATAGCAATCCTGAGTGCCGCACTGCAGATCAGCCGAGTCGCTGACAGTGTTGCCACACGTACGATAATTATCGTTTGTTTACGATAACATTGCCTCTGGAACGACGTACGATACCATTTTCTATTATCGTACGGTTGGTACGATAATTTTGGGTTGAAAGCTAGCATGGCGGTAAATTTTGTGGCCACATATTCCAATGCTGAATGTGAAAGAGTATTCAGCAAAGTTAATATTCTCAAAACCAAGCTAAGAAGTAGGCCAAAAACCAAAATTGTAAATGGAGGTCTTCGTTCATCAGAACGCCTAAAAAATTCACGAGGGCCATGTGTCAGATTCACTCACTCTAAAGATATGCTTGCACACATAGCTAATCATACAGTTGTTCCACAGATTGACAGATCTGGATCTTAAAGGCTGATACAGTATAATGGTGATCACTGAAAAAAAAATTTTAAATGGTCTTATGGAGTTATTACCTGCAAGAGAAAGCACATTTCTATGAATTATCTATTTAAGTTCTGTGGACTGCATTCTGGTGCTATACTCCATTGCACCGAGTCTGGCACCATCAGTGATGTCTTCTACACCTATAGCATTGATCAAACTTCCCATCACTGGATATGTCTTTTTGTATTGCCTTTATATAGGTTTTCAAGGTAATGTAATAGAGGCTCACCTAGTGCAGAGGATTTACATCAACAGTACAGGCGCTGAGGACATCACTGATGGTGCCAGACTCGGTGAAAATGACAACAGTTTACCGGACGGCCACACATAACGTTGAGTGAAGGTGTGATGACTTGGATTACTTACACTGCATGTCTTGGTGTGATCCCAGAATTTTGTCTTCTTACCTCATTTCACTTATACTTAACCCTGGCTATGGCTTCTAAGAAAGATGCAAGTGTCAGTGGTGGTGTCAAGCGTAAACACCAGTCTATTTCAACAAAATCAAACTCCCTTGATTTTGGTTAATTGGTTCGCCATACTACCGCAAAGAATAACCCCCCTAATAACCAGATAGTGGCGCACTAAGGGGGGGCAGGGGGGCGGCCCGCCCCGTTTGACAGCCATTGGGGGTGCCATTTAGCTGAATGGTAACTTTTTCATTTCACTTGCTGTCATTAGCATCAACAGAAAGCTAGAGAAGCATTTTAACTCTAATGATGTAATAGACGACTTCGCTTCAAGAAAATGCAAGAGGGTGAAAGTCTAAATTCATTGCTAAAATTCCTCGTGTAATAATAATAATATTAATTATCGCTATTTATAGTATAACATTAGAATCTTCAAACTTTCTGTGGATTATGATTACTTATATATGAGAGCCTACAGCGTTGTGGTGTAAATTTCAGAATTATTACTGATTATAATGGTATTTTTACTGATGTTGCAGGTTTTATTTCAATATTTTTGTTGCAACCTGTATGCCACTATTAAGCATTTTAGATATAAATTTTTCCTTTTCTAATAGTTGTAGTTTATAATCTTACAGTATATATATATACGCTGTAGCCTTTTTCCACTAAGGAGTTATATGGCAATGACCATTTCTGTTTTCATATATCTGTTTTTATATATCATTTCTGTTTTTATATATCTCCGATAGAGCCAGGATTCCGGGGGCTTGAATGATGAGTGAATGGAAGCGTGGCCTATTGGTCTGGGCAAATTTGGGCTGTCTGTACGTTGCTACACCTCACCCTGCCCTAGGGTGGGAAAGGAGGTCCGAATGATGATGATGATGATGATGATATATCTGAGTAATAATTACTTGTAAATTATAGCTTCACACAAGGTATCATTATTTTATTTTTATTCAAAGAATTAAAGATTATGCAGTGCAAGTTTTTTACTTTACATTGCTCAGGATAGGGGTATAGCTTGAGGGGTGAATATATAGGGTAGAGGGAGAAATGTAAATAAAGAGTGGGGGGGGGGGGCGCCAAAAGAGATCCAGCGTAGGGCCTCAGAAAAGCTAGGACCGGCACTGGACTTGAACCTCCTCCTCTTCCATCAGAGCGGAGCGCTCTAACCCACAGAGCCACAGCGGCATTGATGGGGTTAATATTATAGCAGTACTAGGATACATACTGGATATAATTTGCATATGTTGTTCATGGGCTGTTGTATAAACTGAACAGTTAGGCTGATGTACTTTGTTGTCAATTCATTCTTAAAATGCTAATGGTGGTTGTCATTGTATCATTGTGTGTAAGAAAATCCTAAGGTGGTAACCTTAGACAGACAAATAACACTTTGAATTTTATATTATCTAGTGGATAATGCCTTGCTGTTTTGAGATCTTCCTTCAAGTATTGTGTCCTTTGCTATGATTTATTTGTTATACAAGACATGAAGCTATGGGAATTATCTATGGAGAGAGAGAGTGAGAGATGGGGGGAGGATGGAGGGATGGACAGATTGGGGGGGGGGGGGGCGAGGAATCAGGTGTACCACCCTTTACTTCATATTCACGGCATCTGTGCCAGTGATGGTTGCAAAGAGTATTGAAGCATGGGGTGCCAATAATTATTGTAGTGGGTGTACAGTAATAGGAGATTTGGCTCTCGGATGGACCCCTCACCCTGGGTGCTCAGTACAATCTCCTGGAGGCATCTTGTCAGAGCCTGTTTTTTTGGTTAATGGAGAGCATTGTTAGTGAAGGTTTTATTGGGGATAATTTCTAATTCCACTGTAAGAAGGGATTGGGAGGGGGTTGAGGCACATTATTATAATTGGGCAGCTCCACTGCATGGTCATACTGAAGCAGCCACATGAAGGTGTCCCTCTCCAGTGCCTCAGAGCCTTGTAAAACAAAATCACACAAAGCATTGTTAATGAATATGTTATTGGAGATCATTTGTATCTCCATAGAATGAGATCTTAGCTAAATAATAACCATATAGTCTAATAGCTACAACAAAATTAATTATTATAAAAGTGTATTGTTAGTGATAATATTTAATGTAGTATATTATAGCATATATCCACAGTCCCCCCCTGTGGTATCAATATTGCATTCAGTAGTAATAACACATGTTGCCCAAGGATGTCTTATTTTGTTATGGCTTCTGGCTGCAGGTTTCTTCGAATGTGAACACAGTGGACTTCAGGCTGAAATTGTCACTGTTGCACCATCCACTGTCCTTCTTTTGGGCAAATAGGGAGGGAGTTAAGGGATGTTTGTATAGCTAGGCAATGGAGCCACCTGTTTATATCATGCCACCACCTAAAAGCATCTCTTTCCAACACATTAAGCTATCCTGGCTTTCTCCCAACATTTATTTACATTGTAGAAAACCCATCTGCAGTAGCTGCAGGATTTATTTTTTCCTTGGTTGTTATATTAGCTTAAATTTTGTTTAAAAGAAATTAGCAAAAAGTTGGAAGCCTGCAAAATATGTCCCTCCAAGGGAAATTTTTAGTTAGAACCGGACTCAAGATATGTTCATTTTAAAATGTCAGGACACATTGTATAAAAGAAAGAAAATGGGAGATAGTCAGAGGGAAATACATGGAAAGGAAGACAGCTGCAGATTTGACGTTTTACATACATGAAAGACTGAGAATATCAGTTAACTATTGCAGCAGAGAGTTTAAGAAAAGGAGTTAGGTTAGGTGAAGCAAGGTTAGGGTAGGTGAGATGGTTAAGTTGTGTTAAAGTAGGTTAGTTTATGTTAAGCAAAGTTAGATAAAGATGGGTTAGGTCAAGCAGAGTTAATTAGGTTAGGTTAATTCTGTTATGTAAGGTATTATATTTGGTCAGTTGGAGTAAAGTTAGGTCCTTTCAGTATATTATTCCTACCACTTGGCAATTTTTAGTGTAGTGGAGACACCTCTTAGTTGTTACTGTTGTTGCTTCCCAAATTTGCCCAGTCAGCAGACCCATTGACAACAAATAAGTAGTTCTGTGGGGCCTTCCTACAGGCACAATACAGTACAAACACTGTGTAGGGATCTACTGCCTCCTTGTCATATGTAGTGCTTCACCAGGGTTGGACCAGGGTCCTTCCCATGGTGAGGTGCAGGGAAATATGAGGAGATTTGGCTGCTGGGTAGATGCTGCATCTGCTCCACGCAGGGTGCACAATGCCACTACGTGTAGGCTTCTTGTCAGCAGCACACACCTCAGAGTAAAAGGTTTAATAGTGATTGTACAGTATATAACTCCTTCACTGCAAGAAGTCTCTGTCTGTTTATAATTTTATCATCCATGGCCATGTATGTGGGTGCTCACACCCAGGTGAGAGTGAATGGAGATTTGAGTGATGAGTTTTCAGTGAATGTTGGTGTGCATCAGGGGTCAGTCTTGAGTCCCATGTTGTTTATCATGGTACTTGAAGCCCTTTCACGTGACTTTAGAAACGGACTCCCGTGGGAGTTGTTGTATGCTGATGATTTGGTGTTGATTGCAGAGAATGAAAGGGAGGCGGAGGAAAGGTTTAGGAAGTGGAGAGATGGTATGGGGCAAAAGGGTTTAAGGGTAAATGCAGATAAAACAAAAGTGATGATATCTAGGGTTGGTGGCGGTACTGTCCAAGACGAGGGAGAGTGGCCATGTGCAGTTTGCCACAAGGGCGTGGGAAGTAATTCCATCTTGTGCGGTGTGTGTGATAAATGGGTGCATAAGAGATGTAGTGGTATCAGAGGGAGACTGCGAGATAATGCTGATTTTATGTGTATGGCGTGCCGGGGTGAGCAGGTGGAGATCGTCAGACGTGAAAGGATTGAACTTGCTGGTGAATCTCTTGTGTGTGTGGAAGAGTTTTGTTATTTGGGAGACATGTTGTGTGCTGGAGGTGGGGCTGGAGCTAGCTCTGTGGCTAGGGTGAGAAGTGGTTGGAAGAAGTTCAGGGAGCTCTTGCCTCTCCTGACATTGAGAGGGCTCTCCCTACGTGCTAAGGGGTCTTTGTATGCAGCATGTGTTAGGAGTGTAATGCTTTATGGCAGTGAGACCTGGGCAGTGAAGGAGGAAGACATTCGCCGGCTCAGATGTACAGAAATGACAATGATTAGGTGGATGTGCAGTGCGTCCCTGCGTCCAAGGCCTGGATTGCTGGGTTTGCAATGGAAGAGTTGAGAGGTAGGATGGGACTGGAGTGTATTGGTGTTGTGATGAGGAGAGGTAGATTGAGGTGGTTTGGACATGTGGAGAGGATGGGGGATGATAATTGGGTGAGGAAGGTGAGAAGTGTTATTATTGGGGGTGGGGTTATGAGGGGTAGACCGAGAACGACATGGGACGAGGTCATTAAGTGTGACCTTAGGGTTAAGGGACTGAACAGGGAGGCTGCAATGGATCGTGCAGCGTGGAGAGCCGCCATTAGGTGACCAAGGCCAACACATGCAAGCATGTTGGAGCCTTTAAAAACGAAACGAAATGATATTTTCTTGTTCCATCTGGAGCTAGACTATTCAGTCCACATTTTTAACCCATCAGTGCCAATGGTCCTGAATAAAGAGCCATTTTCAAAAGTTGATTAAGGGAGGGAACTGCAGAGTTACACCTAAGAGTTCTATGAGTACGAGACAGTAGGTGTAGGGTGTTACAGTGAGTGACTAATCTTTTCCCCTTAGTAACGTTATGTGAAATATAAACCCAACCCATCCCTTGGTTTCAGCACTAACAGGCCAAATCCAGTTTCATTTTGTTTTATGTTTAAGGCTGCTACATCTTTGACAGGCCTCAGCACCGCTTAATCTCTAGCAGCCTCTCTGTTCAATCCCTTAAATGTGAGGTCACACTGTATGACCTCAACCTATGTCAGTCAGAGCATATTAACCCACTAAACCTCCAGGCATCCATTTGTTGGCTTTACAGTAAATATAGACTGAATTCAGGCAGATAAACTCATGAGGCATTATCCAAAGTAAAATACAACAAACATTACACTTAAAAGAGGGAGTATTAATGTTAAATGCAAAATAATGCTTGTAATAATATACTACAGTCCCCCCCTGTGGTATTAATAGGTTAAAAATAGTACTTGTGTCCCTCAAATGTCTTATGGTATTTTGTTATGGGTAACACCAAGGGATTTTATTTGCCATGAAAGACACCATAAACCAATTAGTGTGGGGGTGTGGAGAGAGTGATTTTGTTGCCATCACTGACATAGTTCCATTCTATATAGATGCCTTGTGGTGAGGGGGCTGTGAATGGGCAGTGGTTCCAGCCAACACCAACCAATAATTCATTTCAGTACTGTATAAACACATTGTGGGGAACAGGTTATGAATGGGCAGTGGTTCTGACTGGTTATAACAGTGCCACCACATGAAGGTTCTGCAGAACCTACAGTACCTCTTTCTCCCATCAAATAATTAATTCAGCTTTGTAGAGACAGCTTGTGGTGAAGGGGTTGCATTGCCCAGGGACAATCTTAAAATATTATATTCATATCATTTTACAGGAAGAAATCAGTAGGATAGAAGTTGTGGAAGCAATGAAGAAAGTTAAATCAGGGAAAGCCCCAGGAATTGATGGAGTGTGTGGTGAAATGCTGAAGCATGGGGGAGAGATAGTAGTAGAATGGATGTGGAAGATGTGCAGATTGGCCTGGGAGGAAGGTAGAGTCCCGGAGGATTGGAAGTCAGGTATAATTATTCCCTTGTACAAAGGAAAAGGGGAAAAAGAAGTGTGTGGTAATCATAGGGGCATTTGTCTTCTTAGTATAATAGGAAAAGTGTATGGTAGGATACTTATTGACAGAGTTAGAGAAAGAACAGAGAAATTGGTTGGAGAAGAACAGGGAGGCTTTAGGAAGGGAAGAGGTTGTGTAGATCAGATATTCATTCTCAGATCTTTAGTGGAAAAGTTTCTAGAGAAGGGAAAGAAGTTGTATGCGGCTTTCATGGATTTGGAGAAAGCATATGACAGGGTGGATAGACAAGGATTGTGGAAAGTGTTAAGAATATATGGAATAGATGGGAAGTTGTTGAATGCTGTGAAGAGTATGTACGATGGTGCGAAGGCTGCAGTGCGTGTGGATGGTGAACTAAGTGAATTTTTCTCTTTGAAAGTTGGGTTGAAACAGGGATGTGTCATGTCTCCATGGTTGTTCAATCTGTACATGGATGGGGTAATAAAAGAGGTACAAGGTAGGGTAGTGGATGTTGGAGTGGCCCTGGTGAAAGAGGATAGTGTTTGGAAACTCCCTGTACTGTTGTTTGCAGATGATACCGTGTTGTTGAGTGAAGACGAAGGGGAGCTGCAAGGCTTGGTGGATGAGTTTGAGAGAGTGTGTAAGAAATGGAATCTAAAGGTGAATGTAGGGAAGAGTAAAGTGATGGTCTTTGAGAGAGGTGAAGTCAGTGAATGTACAGCGAGGTTGGATGGTGTGGAATTGGAAAATGTGAGTACGTTTAAGTACTTGGGTAGTGTGATGAGTAAGGATGGAGGTTTGGAGGGTGAAGTGCTTGAAAGGGTACAGCAGGGAAGAAAGGTTGCTGGTTCTTTGAAAGCAGTGATAAGAAACAGGGAAGTGAGCATGGAAGTGAAAAAGTTACTTCGTGACAGTATTGTAATACCAACTCTAACGTACGGAAGTGAAGCTTGGACGTTGTTGGAAGGACACAAGTCAAGAGTGAGAGCCGTGGAAATGAGTTATTTAAGAGGAGCCTGTGGAGTCACATGGAGAGACAGGCTGACGAATGAGGATATAAAGGAGCGTTGTGGTGTTGATGTGGATGTGATAGGAAGCGTTATGAGGAACACACTGAGGTGGTTTGGCCATGTGGAGAGGATGGAGGGTGAAAGACTGACGAAGAGAGTGTATGTGAGTGAGGTGGAGGGGGAAAGAGGGAGGGGGAGGCCGAGGTTAAGATGGAGAGATGGGGTGGAGAGGTATATGAAAGAGGGGGGTGTGAGTTGGGAGCAAGGGAGTGAAATGGCGGGGGACAGGGCGACTTGGAGGCGATTTGTTTGTGGCCACCCCAAACGGGATTGAGGCGTCTGGCAATAGATAGACAGATAGATTTATAAAGGCTCCAACATGCTAGCTTGTATCAACCTTGGTACCTGATGGAGGCTCTGCACACTGCTTGATCTCTGGCAGCCTCCCTATTCAGTCCCTTATTTTAACAATACAAGATACAGTGCTCATTAAGCTGTTCAATTTGCTCAGGATAATTATAACAACCACTCTCATATTACCCCCTTTGGAGTATAGGGGCCCACACCTAGGCTATTTTAGTCCACAACATATAAGTGTAGGGCACCAGTCTGTTTCCATGGTTGCATTTTGCTGGATAGGTAAATCTTTGGCTGTCTCTAGACCCTTTCAGAGCATAGGGGAATAAGGGTAGATGACCAGCCTACTTCCCTTGGCATTACATGAGCTTTAATCAACCAGTCCCATTTTACCACCTTTGAAGTGTGGGGGCCCATGGCTAGGCAGGCATAGTCCAGAACATTTAAGGATAATAGACTGACCCATGCCCCTGGTAGCACTTTTCATTATAGAACTACCTCTGGTCACATCTTCAGCCATAGTACACACACCACACTGCATCCCAATGCCACAACTCTACCAGTAGGTTAGTGGTACATGTTTTATTTTGTTGTGCTAAAACATGAACAGCAGAACCCAGGACAGACAGCTTATGGTCCTTGTGCCAGGAAGCATTATGAGCCCCTGATCATTCACTCATACTCAGTAACCCCAACCCATCCTTGGTAAAATAATAATTTTATCATATCATATTGTTTATAAAGGCTCCAGCATGGTTGCATGTGTCTGCCTTAGTTACCTAATGGTGGCTGTCCATGCAGCTCAGTCTCTGGCAGCCTCCCTATTCAGTGCCTTAATCATAATACTAATAATAATTCTGACAATACAGTTTATTCTTTGTTTCAATATGTGATCAAACTTGTTAGATATAGATTATGTAATACTGAAGAATATTTGCTACTTATTACTGTAGTCTGCTACTGCCTTGCTCCCCCTTCCCCAATTTATCACTGGTGTTTTGTCGCCAATAACACCCTGTTTCCTGGGGCCTGAGAGACAGTGTGAGGCAAGTGAGGTTAGGGTAAGGGTGAAGTAGGTTTAGAATAAGTAGGATGAGGTAAGGTTAAAGTTAAGCTAATTTGAAGGTAGGTTGAGATAAATTAGGTTTGATTAGGGTATATTTGGTTAAGTTAAAGTATGTTAAGCATGGTTAAGTTAGGTTTGATGAGGTTAAATTTGGTTAAGTTAAATTATGGAAGAAGTTACCATCAGAGTGAAAATGTTGTGAGAAGATGAAGTATACTGATCGCTATGTGAGGAGGGTATGATGCAGGATGATGTGGTATTGTATGGAAGAAAGGCATCACAAAAAAAAAGACACAGAGCATATAACAGATCAGTGACTGGTGGTAGTAGTAGTGGTAGTTGCTGGTGTTGTTGCTTAACCCTGGTCTGTCTGATCGAGCATACCCGTCAATCACAGTCAAACAGCTGCCTCTGTCGGATTGTCCCATGGGTTCCCTACGCCTTTGATGTTTGTGTTTATGTGCCATGTGCCTTTGCAGTCTATCTATCTGTATCTAGTGCCAGACACCTGAATACCATACGAGGTGGCCACAAACAAATTGCCTCCATGTCACCTTGTCCCCCTCCATTTCACTGCCCTGCTCCCAGCTCACACACCCCTTCCTCATTATGTCATGTGGGACTAATTTCCAAAGAGGGCACTTGATGTGAACTAGGTGTGGGTGGTGTCCTCAAAAAGCCAAGATAGAGGAACTTAGCTGTGTTTAATGGTACCTCTGATGGGTGGATGTTTGGGGGTATAGTACAGTGTTCTGACCAAGGTGTTTATTACCCTGCATGTGAAGTGAATCTATAGGTGTTTAGTCATTGTTTGTGTATGATTGTCTGGGGGTAGGATGTCATTGAAGAGGACTTGGCAATGTGTGTGTGGATGATTTTTATGTGACAGATTATTGTGTGGTTCTGTTACATAGAATTGTGTGCCTCTCATATCAAGATACTCCTTATCAGTGAGGAATTTACCTGCAGAATATAAGTGAGCAGTGGTGGTGGTATTGGTGCAGCCAGTGATGATATGGACATGGTTGTGTATGGTGTGCAGGTGTACAGGGTTTTGTAGTGAGTTTTAGACAGGATGGTGGGTTTAGATAGAGGGATTTAACAAGGTAGTGTAGTATATGATGGAGGATGGTGTGTTGTGGAAGGAGAGGGTGTTACTGAATGGAGACAGATGCACAGACTTGCTTTTGTTATACCAATCCCTTATATCAACCAATATAAACACACTCAGGCTGATATAACAAAGTAGTCTGTCCATCTATCTATTGCCAGATGCCTTAATCTCATAAGGGGTGGCCACAAACAAATTGCCTCCATGTCGCCCTGTCCCCCGCCATTTCACTGCCCTGCTTCCAGCTCACACCCCCTTCTCTCATATACTGTACCTCTCCACTCCATCCCTCTATCTCATCCTTGGCCTCCCCCTCCCTCTCCCCTCCTCCTCCTCACTCACATACACTCTCCTCATCAGTCTCTCACTCTCTCACAAAGTAGTGTAGTATATAATGTTGAATGGGTTGTCACTGAGTAGGGACAGGAACGACTGGAGGTTCTATTATGACCGACATATCCTTTATAAAGACAGTAACTGGATAGGTATTTAATATTCTCCTCTGACTCCTATCTAATTTTAGCTGGAATAAAATACTGGAGTTGTCCTGAGCATGAGAGAGTTATTAGTGACATTATTATTTCATCAGATGGCACCGGGTCACTTGTAACTTGGACTCATATCTCACTGGTTATGGAAGCTTCCTAACACCTCTTCCATAGCAATTTATTTTTGGATATGGGAGGTTAATATCCTTTTGTTCATTATTTCTGCAGTTTGGTAATACTGGAAGGATTTTTGTTACACAGAAAAGGACAGTAAGGTGTAATAAACAAAATAAATCACTTAGGAAAAGGTGTTAGGGAGCTTTATGCAGTGTATGGTGATACTGGAACAATTTATGTAACACAGAAGAGGACAGTAAGGTGTAATAAACAAAGTAAATCACTTAGGAAAAGGTGATAGGGAGCTTTATGCAGTGTATGGTGATATTAGAAGGATTTTTGTGACACAGCAGAGGACAATAAGGTGTAATAACAAAATAAATCACTTAAGAAAAGGTGTTAGGGAGCTTTATGCAGAGTATGGTAATATTGGAAGGATTTATTTAACAAAGAAGAGTACAGTAAGGTGTAATAAGCAAAATAAATCACTTAGGCAAAGGTGTTAGGGAGCTTTATGTAGAGTATGATGATATTGGAAGGATTTGTGTAACACTGAAGAGGACAGTAAGGTGTAATAAACAAAATAAATCACTAAGGAAGAGGTGTTAGGGAGCTTTATGCAGAGTATGGTGATATTGGAAGTATTTATTTAACAAAGAAAAGTATAGTTAGGTGTAATAAGCAAAATAAATCACTTAGGAAAAGGTGTTTGGGAGCTTTATGTAGAGTATGATGATATTGGAAGGATTTGTGTAACACTGAAGAGGAGAGTAAGGTGTAATAAACAAAATAAATCACTAATGAAGATGTGTTAGGGAGCTTTATGCAAAGTATGGTGATATTGGAAGGATCTATGTAACAAAGAAGAGGACAGTAAGGTGTAATGAACAAAATAAATCACTTAGGAAAAGGTGTTAGGGAGCTTTATGCAGAGTATGGTGATATTGGAAGGATCTTTGTAACACAGAAGAGGACAGTAAGGTGTAATAAACAAAATAAATCACTTAGGCAAAGGTGTTAAGGAGCTTCATGCAGTGTATGGTGATACTGGAAGGATTTATATAACAGAACAGGACAGTAAGGTGTAATAAACATAATAAATCACTTAGGCAAAGGTGTTAAGGAGCTTCATGCAGTGTATGGTGATACTGGAAGGATTTATATAAAAAACAGGACAGTAAGGTGTAATAAACATAATAAATCACTTGGGCAAAGGTGTTAGGGAGCTTTATGCAGAGTCTGGTGATATTGGAAGGATTTATGTAACAGAACAGGACAGTAAGGTGTAACAAACAAAATAAATCACTTTGGCAAAGGTGTTAGGAACTTCCTTCACTGACGAGCATACCAGCCTTGAACACAGTGAAATTTGATGAGCTTACAGAGAGGCAGGAATGAGTCTGCTTGGTTACTAGTCAAATGAACCCTCCAGTCTGATTATACTTGGCATTAAACTGAGCTAAATGGAGTTAATATATGTCAGATAAAAACAGACTGACAGAATGAAATGATGGTGATGTAAAATTGGCTGTGATATTAGTGAACAGAAGGGTATGGAGCTGGGCCAGGGGAAGGGAAGAAGTTTGATAAGTTGTAGGTATGAGGTAGCAGTGAGTCTCCTTGGTTATTAGTCAAAATTATCATCCATAGTATATAGCTGAGGAAACTAGGTGACTTAAATAACTTGAATACTTACTCATGGTTGTGTGGAGTTAAATAAGTTGTAGGTATGAGGTAGGAATGAGTCTCCTTGGTTACTAGTCAAAATTATCATCCATAGTATATATCTGAGGAAACTAGATGTCTCACAATTTGAATACTGTACTTACCCATGGTTGTATGAAATTTGATAAGTCGTAGGAATGAGTCTCCTTGGTTACTAGTCAAAATTACCATTCTGGCTACATTTGGCCATGAACTTTAATACTTATGGTTGTGTGCACTTTGATAAGTCTTGGGTGTGAAGTAGGAGTGAGTCTCCTTGGTTACTGGTCAAAATTATCATCCATTCTGACTACATTTGTCCATTAACTTGAATACTTACAGTTGTGTGAATTTGATTAATCTTGGGTGTGAAGTAAGAGTGAGTCTCCTTGGTTACTAGTCAAAATAATCATGAATTCTGGCTACATTTGGCCTTGAACTGAGCTGAAAGTGGTTAGGGATCTTTGTCAGGTGAATTTGAACAAACTATAGTCTTGCAGTAATTGAACATTTACTCATTAGAAGGTATATTTTCTGCTGTATTTCATTTATCATCATCATCATCACCATCATCATCATCATCATCATCATCATCATCGTCATCATCATCATCATCGTCACATCATCATCATCTTCAAGTTTTTATAAAGTGAAGGGAACAGCCAAGTAGGGTAGGGGTTAATGACAGCTGTAATTGAACATTTGCTCATTAGAAGGTATATTTTCTGCTGTACTTCATTTATCATCGTCATCATCATCATCATTGTCGTCATCATCATCATCATCATCATCATCATCATCGTCATCATCATCATTGTCGTCATCATCATCATCATCATCATCATCGTCATCATCATCATCATCGTCACATCATCATCATCATCATTTTTTAATAAAGTGAAGGGAACAGCCAAGTAGGGTAGGGGTTAATGACAGCTGTATCAAACCCCTCAATGTACAATGGCCTCATGATCACTGAATAAAGTCATATGAAGGTAGCATAAAGAAAATACAATACAGTTTTAGGATGAGATTAATGTAAAGATGATGGTGGTGGTGATTGGTGTGATGGTGGTGGTGGTGGTGATTGGTGTGATGGTGGTGGAGATGGTGATTGGTGTGATGGTGGTGGAGATGGTGGTGGTGACAATGATGATGATGATAACTTTACTCCACTTTCATATGCTGCTTTAGCCCAAGGATGTATATTATATTATTTTTACTACATGATTTTATTCAGGCAAAATGAACATTGCATTTAGTAAAAGGTTAATAAAGGCTGTATCCAACCACCTCACAGTTGGAAAAGTCACTTCAGAGCTGAATGAAATGATGTGGATATAACAAGAATAAAATACATGGTAGAAAATCCTCCAGCCACCTCTGGAACCTGAAATAAAAATCACAAAAATAGTTAAAGCTGCATTGGTACCTATAAAGCTGATATGCTGGTTTCCCACATAAGATATGAGTTGTGTGCAGAAAGTGTTTATGAAACTAAATAGGGAGGCCGCCAGAGATCGAGCAGCATGCAGAGCTGCAGGTAGGTGACCAAGGCCGTTGCATGCCTGCATGTTGGAGAATTTATAAACGATACGATATGATCCATGACTTGTGATACTGTATAAACTTACTGAAATCAAAATATAGTACTTTAGTGCATATATTTACATTTTTTCATGATCAGTCGTGGATTAAAATATCACTTCTCTTTATAATATGCCACATTCTGTATGTTAGTGTAAGTAAACCATTCACTGAACTGTCTCTATGAGTTTTTATTCAGACACTTGTTTTACTTTACAGTACTTGTATATGTAAGTTTTGCTTTATTCTGCCCTGAAAAATGGCTGAAAATCTTTAATAAAAATCTGTGTGTACTTTTTATTACCCATCTCCTCCTGATGATAGGTGGGGGCACCCATCATCCACTCACTCATTGTAGTGCTGCCTTTAGGTGATTGTACTCTGAGTGGCAAGCTAAATGGTTTCCTATAACCCAGGAACCATTTACAGTACTGGATAGTAACCATATAACCAAATACACAAACATGGTGATTTGCAGCCTACCATTGTGCCCCTGTTAACTGGGTGGAGAGATGTAACTACAGTGTCCATCCAGAAACCAAACCTACACAGCACTGCACCACAGTAAGGTGTGGGGAAGTGTGTTTACCACAAGGACTGAACAGAACAGGGTTACTTTGCTTCTACTGGTGTACTGCTACTACCTGTCTCCAACTTTCCTCTTTCCCCTCTGCTTCCTATCTCAAAAACCCACTTTAAGTGACCTCCTAAACCCTGCCTTTATGTTTCGGTATCCCATCAGTCACTCGGCCTCATTCCTATCTCAGTGTCAGGTCTGTGTTCAGCATACTTATTCCGATCCCTTCCCACAATATGAAGGTGTTCCTCAAGGCAGTGTTCTTAGCACTACTCTCTTTATTGGCAATTAATGGGATTGTTTCTTGACTCCCAGTTGGTGTTCGCTCTTCTTTATATGTGGATGACTTTGCAATATATGCCTCAAATTCTGACATCTCTGTCCATGATGCTTTTATTCAACGTGAGGTTTCTGCTGCCTCAGAGTGGGCTACTACCCATGGTTCCGATTCTTTCCTCTCAAGTCTTATGCTTTCACTTTTACCCACTATCATCTTATTCCTCAACCGCCTTTTTTTCCTTATGGCTCTCATTTCCCAAACAAAACCTCAGCTTCCTTTTTTAGCCTTATTTTTGACCCTCGTCTTACTTGAAAGGACCATATCGCCTCCTTAAAAATTTCAGCTTTGCAGCGCCTCCACCTCCTACAAACTTTGTCTCGCGTGTCGTGGGGTGCCGATCGAGCTACTCTCCATCACTTCCATACTGTTTCTTTTCTCTCCAGACTTGATTGTGGTTGTCAGGTTTATTCTTCCTCCTCAGATACTGTCCTCCAACAACTTGATTCTGTGCATCATCACGGTTTGCGTCTGGTTATTGGCGCTATTAAATCGTCCCCAGTTGAAAGTCTCTGTGCTGAATAAGTTCCTTCACTTTACCGCTGCTGTGCTTCACTTTCTCTTCGTACCTATGCTAAGTTGCACTGCATCACTAATACCTCTTCTCTGCTTCCCCCCAGCCCTGATTTGAACACCCTTTCCTCACACCTAGGATCAAACCACCTTTGCAATTCGAGCTCATATCCTCCTCTCACACTCCTCCCTTGCCGTTGGTAATTGAAAAGACGACAACAGAAGGAATCACGACACCCCCAGGAGGCAACAACGGAGGGGTAGACCGAGCGCGCGGGACGTCTGTACGATATGGACGTAAGTCGCATGTAGCTGCGCGCCCCTGTTCCCCAGGATGCACCTGGCATGAACACTTCAGTCCAGGTGCATTACCCTTTCACCGACCCAGCCTGCATCGGGATTGGGGTGGAGCTAGAAAACCAGCTCCAAGCAGCACCTCAGCGATGGCCGGTAGCCGCGCATCTAAGGCAATGGCCTGTTGCCGTGGCCTTGCAATGGCCTGTTGCCGTGGCCTTGCAATGGCCTGTTGCCGTGGCCTTGCAATGGCCTGTAGCTGTGCCCTTGCAACGGCCTGTAGCTGTGCCCCTGCAACAGCCTGTAGCCATGCCCTTGCAACGGCCTGTAGCTGTGCCCCTGCAACAGCCTGTTGCTGTGCCCCTGCAACAGCCAGTTGCCATGCCCCTGCAACAGCCAGTTGCCATGCCCCTGCAACAGCCAGTTGCCATGCCCCTGCAACAGCCAGTAGCCATGCACCTGTGATGGCCGGTAGCCACACATCTCAGGCAATGGCCTGCAGCCGTGCCTCAAAAGCAACGGCCAGTAACCATGCATCTGTGACGGCCTATAGTCATGCAACAGCGACGGCCTATAGTCATGCAACAGCGACGGCTAGTAGCCGTGCCCTAAAGAGACGGCCAGTAGCCGCTCCTAGTGCTGCTATTACCCCCTGCAGAACCCGTGACGGCCGGTTGCTGCATGTGGGGAGAGAGGTACGCCCTCTCTCCTGCAGTTGCCTTGAGGGGCATGACACCAGTGATGGCCGGCAGCTGTGCCAGCAGGCAAGGGAGGGTTTGTAGCCGCTCTTCACCAGCACGTCTCCCCTCATATGGGATTTTGGCAATGGCCTGCAGCCACACCTGCAGGCAGGTGACGGCCGGTAGCTGCACTTCGCCTGCGACCCTGTCAGGGAGTCGGGCCCCGGTGATGGCCGGTTGCTACACCGATGGGAAAGGGACGGCCTGTAGCTGCCCTCCTCTCGTTGCCCAAGGGACCTTGGCGACGGCCAGTAGCCATGCCAGGGAGGAGCATTTCAAAAGCCCCTCGCCCCCTGTAACCACAACCCGAGGGAGACCCCTGTTCGAGCCGCCCCTCCGGTGACACAGTGAGTCCCACCCTTGGCTCCCCTACCCGAGGCAATCTCCAGGAGGAACACCAGGACTGGTGGAGAGAACCCGTCTTGACCCCGGGGTTACACTCCATACAGCTGGCACCAGAGGGAGACCCACACCTGTCGGAATCCTGCTGCCCGCAACTCCACAGCCCTACCCTGACGGCGAAGCAGCGGGAGCGAGACCGCAGTCGGCAGGTCCTCCATGCTGCCCCGGGCACCCCGGAGCACGACCTCTCCAGTCCAGAGGAGTGGCACCATCCTAACAGAATCTTCGGCCCCAGTCCCGAGGGCCAGACTCCAGTACCGAGCCCCTCCGGTGCGGGTCCCTTCCACACACCTGACCGCAACCCCTCCTGGAGGACAACGTCCCCACGGGTAGTCCCATGGCCCCTCACCAAGAGTGCACCTGAAGAGGCACTGCCACCGCCAGGCTGCCACTTGTGAGCCGCCCCTGGTTGGCCCTGCCTCCCCCCCATATCCCTATAGTGACCGTGATCTCTCTCTTTCTGCCCGCGAATGAAAGTGAAAGTGACTAGTGCAGTGACTGTGGAAATTAAAGTGCAGTAACAGTGGTAAAGCAGCCAACACATAGTGAGAAGTAAGAAAAGACACCACCAGTGCATACCGCGGGACAGTTTAGAAATTAGGGGAGAGACCAGCAGCCCTAGAAAAGAGTATAGTCACAACTCAAGAGCAGTGTCTGGTAGCCTGTCTGTCGGTATCTTGCGAGATACTTTTAACTTATAAACACCTGTCCAGTCCAAGTTACTTGTCTTCGGATAAAGTCTAGCTTTGTATCTAGAATTTGGCAATATACTTGTAAGGTTGTTGCTCTGTGTTTTTATGCCCTGTTCCTCTCATATTGTGTCAAAGCTCCGTTCTAGAAAGGGAACCCAGCTACAGCTTAGGCCTTCTTAGGACGGGAAGCCGCCCTAAAAACGCCCAGCATATCAGTAATGTTTTATTTTTCCGCGTGAGTCTCCCCCCCCCAAATACTTCTTCCGCGCCCCAGCGTTTGTCTCTCCATTTTCCCGTATTCCAAGTCCAATTCTTCTTCCCTCATTCTCCGTTCCCTTTGGGGGCGCGGTAGCACAGTGGTAGCGCGCCGGACTCGTAATCGGGGGATTGCGAGTTCGAGCCTCGCCCGGGCTACCGTGCCAGGAGTGGTAGCTCGCCCCTGTAACCCTAGCGGGGCTATATAGTCCAATACAGGGCTTAGCTCGGGGGAACTCCATTTCTCCCATTCTCCGTTCCCGATTTTTAGACCATCTTTCCCACCATTCTTCTGCAGTCTCTGTATACACATATAGTTCCAAAACCCCAGAAGGTGTCGGGTTCGCAGTTCCCTTTCCTGACACCTTTTATTGCTTTAGCCTTCCTGCATGTGCGAGTGTTTTAGCGGCCGAGTTGTATGCCGTCTTGTTTGCGTTGCGGTATATTTGTCGCTGCTCCTCTTCCTCATTTGTGATATTCTCTGATTCTTCTGATGCTCTGTCCCTTCTTCAGTCGCCATCTACTTCTCACCCCTTGCTCCGTATCTTAAGTCCCGTCCAGACGATCGAGCAATGCCCGCGGGCACAAGCGAGCAGTTTGCCTGTTGACGGGCTCACCGCTTGTGCCCGCGGGCAAATGTGTAAATTGCCACGGGCAATTTACGCATTTGCCCGCGGGCACAAGCGGTGAGCCCGTCAACAGGCAAACTGCTCGCTTGTGCCCGCGGGCATTGCTCGATCGTCTGGACGGGACTTTAGAATGGTTGATGCGTGCTTCTTCTCGTCATAAATCTGTCCAGTTTTGCTGGGTCCCAGGACGTACTGTATATCGCAGGCAATGAACGTGCTGATCGGTTGGCTTGCACAGCTGTTGCCAGAGATGCTTTTCCTTCCTGACTCATTCCAGTCTCTGATTTCTATCCTGCCTTATCTTCCTTCCTAAAACATCGGTGGCAGTCTTGCTGGGACTCTGTCACTAATAATAAACTCGGTGTTGTTAAATCCTTTATTTCTCCCAGGTTGACCCCTTCCCACTGTAATAGGGGATGGGAGACTGCTTTAGTTCGTCATAGAATTGGCCACATTAGGTTTACACACTCTTACTTGATGTCCGGTGACCGCCCTCCCCTCTGCACTCATTGCAATACCCTCCTGTCCATACGCCATATTTTCCTTACCTGGTTATCTTACGTGGTGGGCTTCCCGGACTCTGAGTCCGCCCAAAGGAAGGGCCCGCAGAAGCCAACCACTCCTGATGCGCCAGCCCACGGAAAATAAGAAATAAGTAAGAAAGAGCAAAGCAAAGATATAGGCTGCAAGGTGCACCATTGCAGCTGAGGAGTAACTACTTGCAGAAGTGTGAAGTGGGGGGGGGGGGTAGGGGCAGACAGCAATAGGGCAGGAGAGAAATAATATCATCACAATAGTTAATGGAATTGGGACATGGAGTCGCCGAGATGGGGAGTGAGAGCTGCTTTAAAAGAAGTTAGGTCCTGAACAGAAACAACAGTCAGGCAGGGAATTCCAGAGAGGTACGCATCTGATACTGAAGAATCTCTTACGCATGTCAAGTTGACATCGGGAGTGGACAATCTTGAACCGGTGTTCCTGAGTAGTAGGGCAAAAAGGACGGACAAATAGATCATCTGGGGTCAAAGAGGAGTTTCCATGAAATATTTGCCAGTATTTGATGATATCATGTCGAAGCAGTCTCCCCTGAACGGAGAATAAGTTCAGAGCGCTCACTCTGCTTGTATAGTCAGGGTTTTCAAGCCCCTGTATAGACTTTGTCCAACGTCGCTGGACTGATTCCAGCAGCCTAAGGTCGCCTATGTATCCCAGATTTCAAACGACGAGGAGTACTTCAGCAATGGACGGGTGTGGGAGATATATAGGGGGATCGTGAATAAGGCATCGCGATTTACTGTGGACTTCAGAATTCTGTTCGACAGAGCTCCAGCTTTATGAACCAAGTTTGAAATATGTTGGTGAAATTTAAGTGAGGAATCAATCACTACTCCCAGGTCAGATACAGAGTTTCTCTGGGGAATAGGTAGATCATTCAGGTAGCACATGTCAGAGACGACAAGTTCTTCCCATGGGAAATTTTTACAGGTAAATCTCAGGTGTACACATTTGTCAGTATTCATGGATAAACCCCAGGATTTTGAAACCCTAGCGAGAGTGTTAATGTCTGCTTGGCAGGTGGTTATGTTATCGATAATATTCTGGTTTGTATGTTGGTGAATTTTATGTGAGGAATCAATCAGTACTCCCTTGTCCTTGACTGTCCTTTTTATATTTCACAGCACCGTGTTGCTTTTCTTTTCTTGACTCACCTTCGACGTGCCCCCCTTCTTGAGGACTTCCTCCTAGAATAACCGTATTTTTCCTTCCGTAATATCACGTCTTCCTTACCTCTATTGATATTCTTTCCAGTATTTAATTCCGTTCCCTATTTCAGTAGTCACGCTTGTAATATATCTCTTCCGTTAATACATTTCAATACCCACGCCGCGTCGGTGTTGACGGCCCGCCCAATATACACAACTTGTAGCCGATGATCCGGCTCTGAGCTGGATTTTGGCACTATGTTCTTATTGTTCTTCTTCTTCATGACATCCACATGCCCGTGTACACATTAGCTGGCTCCTTCTGCATGTGCAAGTAATTCTCCTACATTGAGTCTTGCAGGTGCAAGTAAGAAGCTCTACACATGTCAGTGGAATAGCTGCTTGGCTCAACAGTGTGGGCTGTAACTGTGCAGAGTCATTCAGTTCCCACCCATTTTCCAGTACTGAAAGCAATTCAGGTTTTGATTCGATGGACTCGTACCATATGAGAGCCTGATAGTTAGCCCGCAGCATATGTTGCACTAAGGCATCATGTGTTGATGGTAGGGCCTCTGGATATTTGTCTAAACAGGCAAGTACGAAGGGTATCAAGTGATGTCCAGTCTGATGGTGGCATATAGAGCTTTACAACAAAATTTTCAACATCTGACATTGTGTCCTCTGACAGGATGCCATGTCCTAATCCTTCCAAAAGTGAAGGATTTTGCAGGAAGATCTTCCATGCAGACTTCTTACCATGCCCAGCAAACTGACTTGTTGTGTCACACCCTGTCAACGAGTGGAAAGCAGGCAAATTACTGCACACATTTTGTGCTAGTGTCTGGTATACTGAATGCACAGATATGTACTTTGGATTATTTCTTGTCCTAGCACACATCCACACTTCCTATGCCGAAATAATGTGATAGAAGTCAATGAGCAGGACTAGAACGTCTGTATCCCTGCAATATACTAGAAGTCTGTTGATGCCAGATCTTACTGCATCGAGAGCATGTAGAATTATTCTAGTGTCGGCTTCCTCTTGGTTTGATTTAAGGGATGCAGAAACTTGGCCTGTAGAAGACTCGGCACCTTCTATATCTTGAAAACCACCAGGTGTTTTGATTTTTTTTTTTTTTTCGCCATCACATTCTATGGCACTTCTGTTAATAAGCTCACTTGATAAGAAAGCTGTGAGGTCAGATTTGTTTTCAGGCAGGTGGATGAAAGATTCCCACTGTGTTGGTAGTGGCACTTCAGAGCTATCTATCTTTTACCTGATTTGTCTCTGGTGGGATGCACTCCGGGGATTTCTTGTGTTAGATTTTATTGAATCTGATTTGTAATGGTCAAACACTACATCGACCCTAGTACAAGTACCCTCAATGTGTCTGTAGACTGCTTGAAAAAAGACATCCGCCAAGTCTCCAAGGTTTTAGCATTTTTCGGTTTGTCAATACTTTGAACCAAAGCCATTCCATCTAAAATACAACATGTTTGACTTTCCCTGTCTGGAAGGTTCGCTGGGCCATGCCCCTCCTCAAGTATGCGCCCAAGGGCTGCTTTATCTGTTGACCTCAGACTTCCGTCTGGGCAAGCAAGTGAGAGGGGGGTAGGAGCTAGTTCAGACTGTAAGAGCTTGTCAAGGTCAGTTTTTCGTCCACTTTCAGTAGCAGTCAAAACCCTTTGGAACAAGTCATGGTCTGCTTTCACACTTGCTTGTTTTGTGCGTTTTGAAGCAGGTTGCTTGACATACAAGGATGCAAATATCTTGGTATTCAGTTTTGATAGTCGCTCATAGAACTGTGTTCCTCTGTCTTCGTTTGAAATACGCTAAACAACAAATTCTTCAAGGATCTTCTGTCCTCGACTTCTTGCACTCAAAATGCCAGGTTTCACTTCTTGGGGAGCAATATCATTGGTAGTTATACACATTAGGTCTTGATCTCTATGCTCAAAGACGTGACAGCACTCAAACTGGCCAGCCAACAACTGGACATCTTCCTCATCACGCCTGAGCCTCTTCTGTCCTACTTCAATGTGCTCACCCTCTTTCTCTTCCTTCATTCCAAGCATGGATCGTGTGCTTTCTACCAGTCGGGTCCTGTGGTTGTGTGTCAGGCACCATCTTTCTCTAGCAGAGTCTGTTCTACCTATGCCCATAAGGCCCCCAGTAACTTTCCCAAGTTTATTGATATGCACAAGAGCCTGGTCTATTGATATCTGATGAAAATCTCTCTTGGTTCGCTTGACCACAAAGTTTCCTTTCATGAATTCCTTGCATACCTCAGGAGCTGTTACCTTAAGTTGACGCATGTCAGTCATGTATACTGAGCCCCATCGGAAGTAGTTGATATGATCATATATTGCCAGCCATGGCCGTATCTTAGCAAAAGATGACAAATGCAAAGACCAGGAGCCTTCTCTCTCTGCACGAATAAAATCTAGTAATGCCTGCACCAGTTCCAAGTACTGAAGCCAGTATTTAGATGTGGGGCCTGACAGCGTTTCTTCTTCAAAGGATGTAAGAAGGAGTCTCATAGTTTCCTTAGATGTCAAGATTTTCTCTGTTGCTGCTTTGATATCCGCTGTATCTTTTTCTGGAAGGCATGGATGATGGTATCTAGAAGGTCCGTAAATTTGTCATCAAGCTCTAAGTCCTTGTCTTGCAGCCACTGCATGAATATGCGCCAGTATACTCTCCACATGGCCTCCATGGTAAGCCTGTGACATGGGACTGCACGATTCCAGTATTTCCCTGCTATGATGTTAGCAACAGTAGCTTCATTGTATACACCTGCCCCAACTAACACATCAGAAAGCCCACCATGTGGAAAGTGTTGTCCTATGGCCTTCATAAAGTTCTTAGTGATGTGGAAACCTCCTAGGCGTAGAACTACATGTTGGCATTTCTCAGTATGGAGCCAAACAAACTCTTTTGCTTTGTAATACAAACCTTCATCAAAGGTTATCACAGTGTACTGTACAGTATGTTCAGTCTTTTGGCAATACTTCTGCACCGTTGAATCGCTGTCCAGACCGTTTCATAATCTGTTACGGAGGCTGGAATTATTGGTAAATATCCTACGGTTGTCTCAGGTGAGTCATCCTGAGATACTCTCTGATTGAATGCTGTTCAAGCTGGCAGAATCTGGGTTTGGGTTTTAACACACTGTACTCTGCACAGCTTATCATTAGGTAGCAGTTCACCTTTGATTGTCTCCTCATGTAGCTGGTCCGTTGTTATTTTCAGTGCCTGAACTGCAGTTTCAGTGGGTTCTGTGGGAAAAATCAAAGGCGACTGAGTCTTGTCAAGCGGTCGAACAAATTGAATGGTGTTATCATTGTGACTCGAAAGTTTATCTTTTAGCTTGTGTCGTGGATGAAGACTTCTGTTGTTTCCAATTCCGCGAGAATTTGGCGGTAACGATTATGGACTCCAGTCAGCAAACCCGACGTCCAGTTCCACTACCGTTTTGTCAAAGGCATTATTGAAAACAGTTTTAGTACTTTATGAGAGTTCTATATAGTCTTTGTAATGTCTGGACCACTTCAGTAGACAAGGTGAATGATACCCAGCTTCATATGCAATTATATCTAGTCCAGCGATTCTACATCGAAGCTTCTCATCAGGAGATGCAATCAACTGAATGCTTCTTTCAGCATTTTTGGTCAGTACTTGGTGCAACGATATGGTTCTTTTGTCTTTTCTGACAACATGTACACTTTTCCCGTTGTACTGCAGGCACCGCACGCCTAGTGATAGAAATGCCTGTTGAGGTACTGCCCACACCAGACTCTGTCAGAATTATCAGCTGATTCCTTTTCCCTTCTTTTCTGTAACCTCATCAAATTTGTTTTACTGCAATAATATGCACAGCACGTCCTGGAGTGCCAGTTTGGCTCCTTACTTTGAAACTGTTCAATGTCTGTCTCGAGGCGTTCCAAAACCTCGCTATATGAATCATCTCTGCACTTTTTACGGATGGCAAAGGCTTCTTTTACTATCTCGATGCTTGTACTGGTGGCCAATTAAGGCGTCAGATAAGAGATAGGTAGATTGATAAGTAGATAGGTAGATAAAGTTCTTAAATAATTAATTAGTCTTGTTACTTTAGCTTTTCCTAGGGGTCAATTGTGCTATACTCATTTTACAGTAACTTGGCCTAAAATCGCCATCACCATCTTCATTGCTGAGTTGTAATAGTAGACTAACACATGAATATGATGCTATAATAGTCACGAAGAAGTGCCACGGAAAGAATGTAGAGCTGTAGTATTGTCTTTTTGTACTGTACCAGTGAGCTTCGTGAAATAAGCATCAAAAGGACGAAAATCTAGGTCAAGTTAAGGTGAAAGGAGTATAGTCATGTTTTATAAAAGCATTAGGCAATATCTAACTATCTATTTATTTAAAGCCAGCCGCCTCAATCCCGGAAAGGGTGGGCATAAACTAATCTCACATGTCCTATACCATCAGGCTGCGCTCCCCCCAATTCAAACCTCCGTCACTCAAATACCTCTCCATTCCAGCTCATCCTCTGTCTCTCCCTTTCCCTCCACCTTCCTCTCCAACCCATTACTCCATCTCATCCTCGGTCTCTTTCCCTCCGCCTACCTCTGCACCCTGACACTCCATCTGATCCTCGGCCTCTCTCTTTCCTACCACCTTCCTCTCCACCCTATCACTCCGTCTCATCCTCGGTCTCTCTCTTTCCCTCTGCCCACTCCACCACACTGACACAAACTCTCCTAGCCAGTTTCATTCACCCTTTTTTCTACATGGCCAAACCATCTCAGTGTACTGGTGACGAAACGGGCTTTTGTTTCTGAATCGGGCTGGTGACGAAACGGATCAGTGACGAAACAGGCGCACCCCCTCCCTCCACTCGGCCAAACCATCCCAAGGTATTCAAATTGTCTCCTAATGCTTTCCAACACAGCCACATCAATCCAGCAACTCTCTTTCACTTCTTCATATTTCTGTCTGTCTCTCCACGAAACTTCACTCATTTCCACCCATCTCACTTTTTCTGTAGCAACTCTCCTTCACTTCCACATATTTCTTTCTGCATCTCCACATATTTCCACACATTTCCACTCATCTCACTCGTAATACAGCAATTCTACTTCATTTCCTCATATTTCTGCCTGTCTCTCTACACGTAACTGCACTCATTTCCACTGTCACCCTTAATATAGCAACCATCATCATCTTCATCATCATCATCGTCATCATCATCATCATCATCATCCGGACGTCCTTTCCCACCCTAGGGCAGGGTCAGGAATAACAACGTCCAGACAGCCTAAGTTTGCCTAGTTCAATAAGCCACGCTTCCATTCACTCATCATTCATCAGGCCCACGGAATCCTGGCTCTAGCCATCAGGTAGGACCAAAAAAATTCACTACGTTGTGTAGCTTCACATATACCTATCTGATAGAGTCAGACCGAAGGCTGTCGCGTTAAAAAAGGGTGCCAGATCCCTGGTTATGCGCTTGCTCGTACAAAATTCATCCAGCCATATCGGTCTCTTGTCAGTCCCCTAGCCTCAGCGACTTCCATAGCCTACCTCTCTTCCTCACACACTCATCCACCATATCCCTCCACCTTCTTCTTGGCCTACCTCGCTTCTTCCCTTCTTCAAATTTGCTCAGATATACCTTTTTCACCACTCTCTTGTTATCCATTCTTTCCACATGACCATACCATCTCAGTATACCTTCTTTGATTCTGGTGTTCTCAAACTTCCTCGCTCCATATCTTTCACGATTCACAGTATTCCGTATCCTATCCACTCTCTGTACTCCACATACGTTCCTCAGCAGTCCCATCTTCACTGCTCTTACTCGTGACTTTTCATTTTCATGCCACACCATAGTCTCACATCCATATGTTAAAGTTGGCACTAACACTCCTTCATGTAGGCCTCGTGCATCTGCAACACTCAAGCTTCTCCTTCACTTCCGCATGTTTCTGTCTGTCTCTCAGTGTAACTCCACTCATTTCCACTCCTCTCACTTGAAATACAGCAACTATCACTTCCTCATATTTCTGCCTCTCTCGCTACATAACTTCACTCACTTCCCACTCCTCTCAACTTTTGAAATAGCAACACGCCTTCACTTCCTCATATTTCTACCTGTTCCTCAATCTAACTCCACTCATTTCCACTCGTCTCACTTTTGTCATGTTTTTTTCAATAAGCTTCACTTCCATACGTTAGAATGGGGATCACAAAACTGTCATGCAGAGGCTGTTTTATTTCCATACTCATTTCCCCTGTCTTGCAGTTTCATTTTCCTATACTGTCATGCAGATATTTTAAATCCTATGTTCATTTCCCTCTAATGTCATGTAGAGGCCCTTTTACTTCAATGCTCATTTCCCTATACTTTCATGAAAAGGCTTTCCCATGCTCATTTCCCTGTACTATCATGCAGAGGCCTTTCTACTTCTATGCTCATTTCCCTATACTGTCGTGCAGAGGTTCATTACTCACATGTTCATTTTCCTGTATCATGCATTTTGTTCCCACAACCTCATTTCCCTATTCCATATCACTTCTCTCACTGAACTTCAAACTTTTTCCCTCTGCTGTGGCCTTTTATTCTCGGGCATCTGGCAGCGCTCATGACTGGAATGTCACACTGCCATATTGCACAACTTCTGCCTATCAGAATTCTTTTATTCCCCGAACTGCATCTCTCTGGAACTCGCTTCCCCGGAGTTGTTTCCCCCCAGACCTCCACCTACAGCTGTTCAAGTCCAGCTGTTACAGATATTTTATGAATGAAGGACGCCAGTAATCTGGTGTATGGTTTTTTTTTTTTTTTTATTCATTTGTTTTTCCTTCCTCTGTTCTGTTGCTAAAAGAAACTTAATCCTCTGAATTTCCGTCCTTCCTTATCCATCCATCCATCAGTCATCCATCCATCATTCCTCTATCCATCATCCATCCATCCATCCATCCATCCATCATCCATCCATCCATCATCCATCCATCCATCCATCCATCATCCATCCATCCATCCATCCATCCATCATCCATCATCCATCCATCCATCCATCCATCCATCATCCATCCATCATCCATCCATCATCCATCATCCATCCATCATCCATCCATCCATCCATCATCCATCCATCATCCATCCATCCATCCATCATCCATCCATCCATCATCCATCTATCATCCATCCATCCATCCATCCATCCATCCATCATCCATCCATCCATCCATCATCCATCCATCCATCCATCATCCATCCATCCATCATCCATCCATCCATCCATCCATCCATCATCCATCCATCCATCCATCCATCCATCCATCATCCATCCATCCATCCATCATCCATCCATCCATCCATCATCCATCCATCCATCCATCCATCATCCATCCATCCATCCATCCACCCATCCATCCATCCATCCATCCATCCATCCATCCATCATCCATCCATCATCCATCCATCCATCCATCCATCCATCCATCCATCCATCCATCCATCCATCCATCCATCCATCCATCCATCCATCCATCCATCCATCCATCCATCATCCATCCATCCATCATCCATCCATCCATCATCCATCCATCCATCCATCCATCTATCCATCCATCCATCCATCCATCCATCATCCATCCATCATCCATCATCCATCCATCATCTATCCATCCATCCATCATCCATCCATCCATCCATCCATCTATCATCCATCCATCATCCATCCATCCATCATCCATCCATCCATCCATCCATCTATCATCCATCCATCATCCATCCATCCATCCATCCATCATCCATCCATCATCCATCCATCCATCCATCCATCCATCCATCCATCCATCCATCCATCATCCATCCATCCATCCATCCATCTATCATCCATCCATCCATCCATCTATCATCCATCCATCATCCATCATCCATCATCCATCCATCCATCATCCATCCATCCATCCATCCATCCATCATCCATCCATCCATCCATCATCCATCCATCCATCCATCCATCATCCATCCATCCATCCATCCATGATCCATCTATCATCCATCCATCATCCATCCATCCATCATCCATCCAATCATCCACCATCCAATCCTATTTTCCCCCAGCAGGGGCATAGGAACCCGGGGCTAAACCACTCAGTGACAGAATCCAAGGCGAGGGTGAAGGACTAACATAGCTTCCTAGATCACTTGTAAATATAAATACTATGGAATTCTGACAGACTCATTCAGTGTAACATAGCTTCCTAGGTCATATACCATTTAAATCTCGTGCACCCATTAACTCTAACATAGCTCCTCTGACTCACCCATAAAAACTAACATAGCTCTTTGACTCACCCATAAAAACTAACATAGCTCTTTGACTCACTCATTAAAACTAACATAGCTCCTTTGACTCACCCATAAAACTAACATACGTCCTTTGACTCACCCATTAACTCTAACATAGCTCCTTTGACTCACCCATAAAAACTAACATAGCTCCCTTGACTCACCCATAAAATCTAACATAGGTCCTTTGACTCACCCATTAAAATCAACATAGCTCCCTAGGTCACATTCCCGTACGATGTAATTCTAAATACTATCTATCTATCTATCTATTGCCGGACACCATAATCCCGTAAGGGGCGGCCATTTGACTTTGAGTTATTTGTTTTACAGGGAGGGGCACCAACCCTCCACCAACCTACTTGCTGACACTTAGAGAGCACTTATGGTTTGGTTATATGGTTACCACCCAGCGTTGTAAATGGTTTCTTGGCTTACAGGAAACCATATGGCTTGTCACTCAATATTAAGCCACCTGTAAAGGAAAGTAAAGCAATAAGAAGTGACAGGAAAGATGGGAGAAATAGGAAGAGAGGAGGGCAGGCACAGAAAAAGAATGACAAAGGCTAAGGAAGAAGTAGGCAGCACTACATCAAGTATGGAAACTAACATGGCTGCCTAGGTTACACTTCCATACCTTGAATTCCTCACTTACCCTTAGACGCTGATTAGATGATGATGATGATGATGATGATGATGATGATGATACGTTTCCAGGATAGGGGTTGGGGAGGTAAAAGAACAGCCAGTGTGGATTAAAAGTCCAGATCGTGCAATATGCAGTATATATGGAGTGGAGAGGTATTATGAGAGAGGGGTGTACGCTGGGGGAAGGGCAGCGAAATGGCATGGGACAGGGCGACATGGAGGCAATTTGTTTGTGGCCACCCCTTACGGGATTCTGGGGTCTGCCTGTAGATAAATAGATAGAATTTGCGGATTCAGTATATATATATGAAAGTCAAACTCTATGTGCATTGGTAAGAGAGGGTATGCTGGGAGGCCTAAGTGGAAAAATCGACCTATCCATAGCCAGACGCCTTAATCCCGTTATGGGGTGGCCACAACAAATTGCCTCCATGCCGCCCTGTCCCCTGCCATTTCACTGCCCTTCCTGCAACTTCCATCCCCTTGTCATATACCTGTCTACTCCATCCCTCCATCTCATCCTCGGTCTCTTCCTCCCTCTCCCCCCTTCCACAAACAGTCTCCTAGTTAGTCTCTCACTCTCCTTCCTCTGTGGAAAAATACATAAAAAGGATGAATGAGGGAAGGGGGCAATGCAGAGATTATTGTGTGAGGAGTGCACATTCAAGCAGAGATAACTGGGGGACCTTTTTTCATCTGGCCACACCATGGAAGGAGTTACCGGAGGGAACGGTGCAACAGAGCTAAGGTAGAAAGTAATTAAGCAACATTTATATCACCCTTGTGTTTATTTGAAAGTCGTGGCCATATAAATAATAACTATCCTAAAAACTTATATAACCTCGTTCGTTCAATGGTCGGATTATATAATCATGCTTCCGTGAAGAATAACATCCCATGTATATACTCAGATTAATTGTACTCAAGTGCTTTTGGCGATATATGGGGGTAAAAAAAAAAATCTTCATCCCCCCCCTATCCCCCACTAAGAAATCTTGTCCTCGTCCCACTTCCGGCGCCCTTGGGAGGAGGGAAGGAGTCCGGAAAGGAGGAAAGGAAGGAAAAAAGGCGGGAGCAGTTATTATTATCTATACGGTATAATGCTTTTAAAATTGCTTTCGTGTGCAAAAATATATATGTGAAAATAGTTTATTAGCAATATATTTGGATAGGATTTGTGATTATTATAAATTAATACATTCTATGAGTATATAAACCTTGTCATTACTCTTCTGATTTGTATTATATTAATATCCCGTAAAAAACAACAACAACAACAACAACTTCAATCAGCTGCGTTAAATCCGCCTTCCGAAATATTGAATTCAATAAAGTGAATGAAATAAATTCAATGCCTATGTAAAAGTAACCATGATAGTTTGTTAGAGTAGCTAAAAATAATTTATTTCATTGTATTTTCTCCAATTGAAACCAGCTAATAAATATTTATAAATGTAAAGACGCCAAGCATCTCAACATGGCGTCCGTGAAATCGTCGCTTCTGAAGTTAATTTTATACTTTCTGGACACTGATGGCTTTCATTTTGAAGGTGTGTATTGTTGCGATAATTTTAGGTAATATAGATTAATTTGGGCATGTGAGAATATACATAGATAGTTTGTAAATGTGTATATGGCCGATGGTGCTTGGGGAGGCTGGACCAGAGATGGAAATTATGCTGATTTCTTGGTTACGAGGAAGCTGGAGAAATACTTTGGGATGTAGAATGAGAGACTGACAAGGAGAGTGTATGTGAGGGAGATGGAGTGGGGTAGGGGGAAAGGGAAACTAAGTATGAAGTGTAGGTGATGGAGTGAGAGTGACAGTAAGAAATAGTACAAGTGTGCATCCTTCCCACAGCACTTCTTCATGACTAGCACCATGTTTTAGGTTTAATCCCATGTTAGAGTTTAGCATTCAAGCTGGAGAGGTGGCAGTATTATATCTAATTAATATGAACAGAGTGTAGATGGAAAAGCTTCACTGTTACTATGAATTTTGTTAATTTTTGTTATTAGGCGGCAGCCATAAATTTTTGGGATTACACCCAACTCATGGACTTTAAAATTCATATGCTCATTACCTAAATTAAGTAGTTCGAAGCACTTTTTCTTCAGTAGATATCCATTGCAAATGCGTTTTTTTATATGCTTAATATATAAATAAAGTTGGGAGAGATTTGCCTGCTACTGTCTCTGTCTTGTACTGCATCTGCACTATAATAACCTAACCTAACCATCCCAGCCCAAACAGACCTTAACATAGATGTGGTAATGGGGGAAAGTACAAGTGACAACCCCACACTACACCAATGGTTCACCACAAACAGGCTCAAAATAGCCCCAGCCAAATCTACAGTGACTCTTCTTACAAACTGGACAGCAGAATACAGTCACATCCCACACCTCACCATAAACAACACTCCCCTACCACACACACACACACACACACAAAATCCTTGGTGTAACATACAATACCAATACATCAATGTCATTTAAACAACACATCACAAACATTAAAAATAAAATAACACCAAGACTCAATGCCTTGAGGTCACTTGCCCATACAACATTCGGACACAACAAAGAAACCATCACCACAGTATACAAACAATACATACGTTCAGTGATGAATTATGCAAGCCCTGCCTGGGCTTCTAACCTCACCAAAACACACTACAACACTCTACAGACCATACAGAACAAGGCCCTAAAAATAATCACAGGCTGCACAGCTACCACACCCACAGACCACCTACATCAAGAAACCCAAGTTCTCAAAGTCAAGGATCACCTAGACATGAGAGGCACCCAGTTTCTTGCAGCAGCCTCCACAAACCCACAACATCCACTACAGTACATGGCAGCACATCCACCCACACCAAGGAACATCAAAACAACACCCAGCACACGATACCATACACAAATACTGTCATCTCTCCCCCCCTCGCCCACCTCAGACCAGCTTCCAGAAATATATCCACACTCAGATCACTCGCCGCTCCATTCAGTCACTTAAAGACAACACACAGCTGCATCCACGGCCTCCTGACATCCACCCTTCTGAATCCTATCTTCCTCGTGAGGACAGGGTCCACCTGGCCAGGCTGAGATGTGGGCACCATCCAGCCCTCTTAAGCTACCATAAGAGGCTGGATGACTCCGTCGCTGATGCCTGTCCAGGATGCAACACAGCACCCCATACTATTTTGGAAGACTGCATTGCACACAATCACCTACGCCAACAACACAACATACACTATTTGAGAGCTCTGTGGGAAAGCCCGGTCTCAGCCATGGCCTTCCTAAGGGACTCGGGGCTTTTCAGCCAGACTGCCTAGGGAACAACAACTACTACTACTACTACCCCACACATTGTTAATAATGAAGTACAGTACTAAAGAGTACATTTGTGATGGATGTGTATAGAAGAGAAATTGCTTAAAATTGCATAAACTAAATGGTGAACTATTTAATTTTCGTCTCTATAAAGAACATTTCATGTTATTCAGTGCTTACTTTAATTGGGCGTAAAAGTAGTCACTCCATTTTTAAATCTGAGCTGTAACAAGAGAATTACAGCCGGTCGTTTTTGTAGTTTCCAGGTTGGTGTGGAATGTACTGCATTTTACTGATTCCCTCATTATTTTAAGTGTTTGTATGTCACTGTAGCTGCCATAAGGGTAGCTATGTTATTTAGCTTCATTGTATTAGTGTTCCTGGTCATGCACTTCTGCACACAGCATTCATCCAGCCAGCTTAGTCTCTTGTCAGTCCCTTAGCCTCACCAACCTCCATACCTGGTACCTCTCTTGTCCACACGCTCTTCCACCATATCCCTCCACCTTGTTCTTGGCCTACCTCGTCTCCTCCCTCCTTCAAAGTTGTACCCTTTTTTAACATGACAGCATTCGGATTGGCTCTGTTAGATAGGTAGGGTAGGCTATATGTGAAGCTACAGAACTTGGTGATTTTTTTTTTTTTTTTTTTTTTCCCCGTCAAATGGAGCCAGGATTATGAGGACATGAATGATGAGTGATTGGAAGCAAGGCCCATTGAATTGGACAGACTTTGGCTGTCTGGACGTTGCTATTCCTCACCCTGCCCTAGGGTGGGAAAGGAGGTCCAGATGATGGTTTTATGATATATTAGAGTTGTGATGAGTTTGAGTTGATGGAGATGGTTTGGATATGTGGAGAGAATGGAGGATGACAACTGGATGCGTAGGGTGAGGTGTAAACGTTGAGGGTGGAGTTGTGAGAGGCAGACCACAAAAGACCTGGGATGAGGCCGTAGAGTGTGATGTTAGAGATAAGAGGCTGAATAGAGAAGCTGTTGGAGATCAAACAGCATGGAGAGCCGTCATTAAGTGATCAAGGCTGACACATGCAAGCAGGCTGGAGCCTTTATAAACGATACAGATGAAACAATTATTATTATTATTATTATTATTATTATTATTATAGACTGGTGAAGGAGAGTAAGTGAAAGTGGATGAAGAGTTTGGGAGGAATCTGAGTGTGAAATGGAGGGAGAGTAAGAAATTGTTTTGGAAGGAGGTAAAGAAAGTAAGGAAGTGTGAAAGGGGAAATAGTAGGGGAGTGAAAGATAGGAATAATAGATTGTTGGTGGAGAAGAGAGAGAAATTGAGGAGATGGAAGGAGCACTTTGAGGATTTGTTGAATGTAGAGAGTGAGAGCAGTGTGAGTATAAGTGGTTGGGGAATGGCTGGGAGAAGAAGAGATGAGAGGAGGGAGGAAGAGATCAGTAGGTCGGAAGTAGTGGAAGCGATGAAGAAGATTAAGCTGGGAAAGGCCCCAGGAATTGATGGAGTGTGTGGTGAAATGCTTAGGTATGGGGGTGAGATTGTTGTGGAGTGGATATGGAAGTTGTGTAGATTGGCTTGGGAAGAGGGAAGGGTTCCAGAGGACTGGAAATCAGGTATAATTGTTCCTCTGTACAAAGGAAAAGGAGAGAGAGAAGTATGTGGTAACCGTAGGGGTATTTGCCTTCTTAGTGTGACTGGTAAAATATATGGTAGAATACTCATTGATAGGGTTAGGCATATGACAGAGGAGCTAGTTGGAGAAGAACAAGGGGGATTTAGGAAGGGAAAAGGGTGTGTAGATCAGATATTTGTTCTAAGATGTTTAGTGGAGAAGTATCTAGAGAAGGGAAGGAAAGTGTACGCTGCCTTCATGGACTTGGAGAAAGCTTATGACAGAATAGATAGGAAAGGTATGTGGAAGGTATTAAGAATATATGGAGTGGAGGGGAAATTGTTGAGTGCTGTGAAGAGTATGTACGAGGGAGCTAGGGCTACGGTGCGAGTGGATGGTGAGCTGAGTGAGTTCTTTGATCTCAATGTGGGACTGAAACAGGGGTGTGTAATGTCTCCATGGCTGTTTAATATATATATGGATGGGGTTGTAAAGGAGGTACAAGGTAGGGCAGTGGATGTGGGGGTGGCCCTAATGAATGAGGGTGAGATTTGGAAGCTTCCGGTGTTGCTGTTTGCTGATGATACAGTATTGTTGAGTGAAGATGAATGGGAGTTGCAAGGTTTGGTGAATGAATTTGGGACAGTGTGTAGGAGGAGGAAGCTGAAAGTTAATGTAAACAAAAGTAAAGTTATGGTGTTTGAGAGGAATGAAGTCACAGAGTGTGCAGTGAGGTTGGATGGTGAGGATATGGAGAATGTGAGTGCATTCAAGTACTTGGGTAGTGTGATGAGTAAGGATGGAACTTTGGGGGATGAAGTACGTGAAAGGGTACAGCAGGGAAGGAAGGTTGTTGGCACACTGAAAGCAGTGATGAGAAATAGGGAGGTGAGTATGGAAGTTAAGAAGTCTCTGCATGATGGTATTGTGATCCCTACCCTGACGTATGGAAGCGAGGCGTGGACCTTGCAAGAGGGGAACAAGTCAAGAGTGAGAGCAGTGGAAATGAGTTACTTGAGAGGAGCATGTGGAGTGACATGGAGGGACAGGTTGACGAATGAAGAAGTGAAGGAACGTTGTGGGGTAGATGTGGATGTGGTTGAAAAGATTAGGAGAAATACACTGAGGTGGTTTGGACATGTGGAGAGGATGGAGAGTGAAAGACTGACTAAGAGGGTGTATGTGGGTGAGGTGGAGGGAGGGAGAGGGAGGGGTAGACCGAGGATGAGGTGGAGGGATGGAGTTGAGAGGTATATGAGGGAGGGGGGGGTGAGTTGGGGGGAGGGGAGTCAAATGGTGGGTGACAGAGTGACTTGGAGGCGTTTTGTCTGCGGCCACCCTTTGCGGGATTAGGGCGTCGGGCTATAGATAGATAGATAGATTATTATTATTATTACTGTATTGTTATTATTATTATTACAGTATAACCTCGATAGCCAACGGCCATACCACATTGAGTACACCGCTTCTCGTTCGATCAGCGAAGTTAAGCAACGTTGGGTCTGGTTAGTACTTGGATGGGTGACCGCCTGGGAACACCAGATGCTGTTGGCATCCCTACGTCAAGTGGGGTTGGTGGAGGATTAGTGCCCCTCCCTGTAAAACAATTAACTCTAAGCCCTTGGCCACCCCGTCTGGGATACATGGCGTCTGGCAATGAATGAATGAATGAATGATAACCTCGATATAACAGACTTCAATAGACTGGAATTTGCTTTTAACAGACTCGAGGAGCTGCTGGACTAAATTCCTATATATCGGAAAAAGTCTGATAAAACCAGAAACAGTCCGGACTGCCTGACCACTTCTGTTATGTTCACCACAATGAGGTAAATAAAAGACATGTTTATCAGTGTACAGTACAGTATTATTATATATATTATACCATTGGATTAATGTTTATCAGTGTACAGTACAGTATTATTATATATATTATACCATTTGATTAATGTAGTGAAGTTATAACACAGTACAGTACTGCAGTGGTAGTCAAAACAGTTTGAAAACCATTGGTGAAATCCGGACTAATGTCTGATATATCAGAAAAAGCCCGGATTAGCAGGGGCAAGTCCAGATGTCACTTCTATCGGAATTTTGTGTTTTTCAGAAAAGTTTGGGCCCCAATTAGTCCGTTATAGTGAGGGCTTACTGTATTATTATTATTATTATTATTATTATTATTATTATTACTGGTACTATTATTTTTATTAGTTTTAACTTTTGCCTTCCATAACATTGTGAAGAGAGTGTAACATGTACTTTTTGCTTTCCAGGGCATTGTAGAGTGAGCAGAGTGAAAAGCCATGAGCAGAACAAAATACAGTTTGGGTTCCACATTTATAGTGTACATCCATCCAACACTGCTGGCAGGTAAGGAGATCAGGATGATGATGATGATGATGATGATGATGTTGATGATGATGATGATGATGATGATGATGATGATGATGATGGGTTTTTTGCTTAGTCATCATCATCATCATGTAATCCTGTGTTGCTCCATGAGGAGCGTAGGAGTCCGGGGTTAGGCAAGTTGTTCCTAACAGTTACGATGAGAGTGACCAGCTCTACTCATCCCTGAGTAGCATTAGTTGAGCAATAAACCCCAACCACCCCTTGGATATAAACCTACACTGGCTCAAAACCCCTAAATAATGCAGTGGAAGTCTTGGAATATTGGTGGTCATCAAGTGGCAGCTTGTGATTATTAGGTACAGTTGGCCTTCATCCCACATCACATTCTGACTAAACTGGTGATGTAATTCACATAGGGGAAATACCCCTTGGTCTTACTAGGTTATCTTATTATTTTCCCGCCATATAACTGGTACAGTTGTTCTTGCTAATTATCCTTGGTGTGTCTGGGGGATGAAGTACGTGAAAGGGTACAGCAGGGAAGGAAGGTTGTTGGTACACTGAAAGCAGTGATGAGAAATAGGGAGGTGAGTATGGAAGTTAAGAAGTCACTGCATGATAGAACTGTGATCCCTACCCTGACGTATGGAAGCAAGGCATGGACCTTGCAAGAGGGGAACAAGTCAAGAGTGAGAGCAGTGGAAATGAGTTACTTGAGAGGAGCGTGTGGAGTGACATGGAGGGACAGGTTGACGAATGAAGAAGTGAAGGAACGCTGTTGACTCTATACAGAGGTTTTATCCGCCCCTGTGTGGAGTACAACTCTCATGTGTGGGGAGGCTCCCCACACACAGCTCTTCTCAATAGGGTGGAGTCAAAGGCTTTTCGTCTCATTAACTCTCCTCCTCTTACTGACTCCCTTCAACCTCTGTCTCTTCGCCGCACTGTTGCATCTTTATCTCTTTTCTATCGCTACTTTAATGGTCACTGCTCCTCTGAACTGTCTGCTTGCATTCCTCCACCTCTACGATGGGCGCGTAGCACCCGTCTGGCAGCAAACTCTCATCCCTTTTCTGTCCAACTCTCTAATGCAAGAGTTAACTGTTACTCCCAGTCTTTCATTTATGCAACAGGTCAGCTCTGGAACTGTCTCCCTCTATCTGTTTTTCCTGCTGCCTATGATCTCCAGTCTTTCAAACGCAGTGTGTCCAGGCATCTCAAAATGATCGGATCTTGAATTTGGCTCTCTATTGTATTTTGTTTTTCTCTTGGAGGGAACTGTTACTGCGGGCCATGGCCTTTGGTTCCTTCTTCCTCGCATATATATATAAAATATAACACTGAGGTGGTTTGGACATGTAGAGAGAATGGAGAATGAAAGACTGACTAAGAGGGTGTATGTAGGTGAGGTGGAGGGAGGGAGAGGGAGGGGTAGACCGAGGATGAGGTGGAGGGATGGAGTTGAGAGGTATATGAGGGAGGGGGGGGTGAGTTGGGGGGAGGGTAGTCGAATGGTGGGTGACAGAGTGACTTGGAGGCGTTTTGTCTGCGGCCACCCTTTGTGGGATTAGGGCGTCGGGCTATAGATAGATAGATAGATAGTGTCTGGCCAAGCAGACCCATCATCCACCAGCAAGCAACTGCCCCTGCAAGGTTGTTCTGTGCAGTGAACTAGTGTTCCACTGTGGTAGACACCACCTCACCACAGTGAGGCACAGGCAAGTGTGGAGGTTTGGTTCCCAGATGAAAACCACAATTGTGTCTCCAGTCAGTTAATAGGGCACCATAGTAGGCTCCACATGTTCCCGTTATGTATGGTTACCACCCAGCATTGTAAATGGCTACAGGAAACCTTTAGGCTTGTCACACTGTGTATAGCCACCTGAGGTGAAAAGAAGGATACAACTGAAAAGCAATAGGAAGGATGAGAGAAACAGGAAGAGTAGAGGGTACACTGAAAAAGACTGATAATGGTGAAGGAAGAAGTAGGCAGCAGTAGTGAGTGGTAGTGTAAATCAGGATAATGATAATGGTGAAGGAAGAAGTAGGCAGCAGTAGTGAGTGGTACTGTAAATCAGGATAAAGTAGCCAACCAACCTTTCAGGAACCATTGGTACCCTGGTAGGCAGTTTTTATGTAAGATATTGTGTTCTAAACTTAGTGCAGTGATAGCTTCAAACTTTTATTCAGAGTAACTACCTCCAGGTGATTTTATTCACATACAGGAATTTCCCCCTGGTTTAAATAGGCTATTGCAGGATATTCTCCATATAACTAATACTGTAAATTAGGGGAAGCCAGCAGATTAGCTTTTTGGATATCAGTGGAACTTTATCATCATCATCATCATCATCATCATCTATGCTGTACTTTTTCTCATTCTAGAATGGAACTTTGATAGTCAACATATACATATATACAGGTCTCCCTCGTTTTACACTGTATTGTTTTACAATATTACGCATTTACGATCCTTCTTCTTTAGTACCAAGTGTTCATTTTACAATTGAGCTCCCTCGCATTTATGATTGGGCATGTGAAAATCCCGCGCTCACAGGCAGATCAGCTGAGAGTTGAGTCGCATACCCACCCTGCCCACACAGTTTCCTGCACTTTTGCCAGTCTCACCTGCATACTCATTCAACATACAACCTCTGTGCGTCTGTGTGCATCATTGCCCATGATATTACTATTTCTCCTGTTCTTCATATTTTACATCCCTAGTGCCACCACCGTGATGTCTTGTAAACGCCCTGCAACATCTGGTGCTGGTGATATGAAGCCAAAGAAAGCAAGAACGTCCTTAGCCCTGGAGTCTAAGCTTAATATTGTGAAGCGGCACGAAGCAGGTGAGGGGCAAACTCCATCGCTCGTTCCATGAGTCTTACACAGTCGACTGTATCGACTGTTATAAAGCATGCTGTCAACATTAAGAAAGCTGGGGAGACAAGCACGACTCTACAATACATAAAACATCATCATTATTACTGCATATTAGATCACTTGTATGGGTCTTGGGTTCCTTATACACCAGTCTAGGAACGCATCCCTATTTTTCCCATTAAACCTTAATTTCGCTTTACAATATTTCAGTTTACGATTGCCTTTCTAGGAACGCATAGCAATTGTAAAACGAGGGAGACCTGTAATATCAATGCCATGCATCCACTGAAGGAATCCCTGTACTGGGGTTGGCCATGATTCAGCTAATGCTTTCATTGGACTGGAAGCTAAACTATATGCCAAAACCAGCTACCTAATTACAACAATGGCTACGTACATACATACATACATACATACATATGTATATACAGACATACAAATTTAGGGTGGCCATGATACAGCTGATGTTTCTGTGGACTGGAAGCTATATATACTAAATATCAGAACCAGGTAATTTTACTGTCCACCATTTGCTGGAAATTGTTGGGACAAAAGAAATCTGGAATATATTGAGAGATTTGTAACAGTGTGAGTCTCAGCTTGGACTGTGATAGCCAGTGTTTCTTGAATATTTTGTAAACTTACTCATCTTTATGTGGTGACATTTGTGACATATTTAAAACTTTATTTTTTGTAGTTTCCTCAAAGAGTAGTAGCCATGGCCCCAGGTTCATTTGAAATGTGAATCATGTGGACTGAAGGCTGAAGTTGCTCCCCTCTTGCAGTCCACCATCTTACTTTTATGGGATATGGAAGGAACTGAACAACATTTATATATCCAGGCAGCTGCCCTTTGATAGTTCACCATCTGCCTTGTGGGGGATAGGGAGGAAGTTATAGTGTTAGCACCACATGAAGGCCATGCTGCCCACCACCAAGGATGATGAGTAAAGCTGACAAATAACAGGGACATAATACATTCCATCCCAGAATTTGACACCTGTATATGTAAAGAATTATGGATTTTAGTGTTTGCTGGTACCTTATTTATGTCTAATGGTGCATCTTTCATATTGTCAGGTAATAAGCAGTTTGGGAAGTGTCACCACCACAACAAGCTTCATCTATTCTGCCTCCCTTCACTGCAAGCATCATCTCAGCATCATTTCCTCATAGCATCTGCACTCCATGGACGACTATTTCAAGATACCATCCATTCTACATTTATTATTATTATTATTATTTATTTTTCTCATGCTTCTTAATGCTGCAGGCTCAAGCTACTGTAGTTTGTTGTTATGGCCTTTGCGTCATTTTAACCCAAACCTTGTGGACTTCAGACTAAAATTGCTCTTCCCTTGCAATCCACTATCCTCTTAGGGGGATATGGAGGGAGTTGAAGGATGTTTGTATAATGAGGGCAGTGGTGCTGCCCATGTATATCAGTGCCACTACATGAAGGCATTCCCTCCCTCATACAGTCCAAGCTGTACCTTTGTTTTTATTCCTTGTAAATGTGTATAGTTGTTGTTGAGTAATCCCAGTCTGTCTAGTCAAGCAGACCTATCAATCACAGGCAAGTAATTGCACCAATAAATCATTTGACTTGGCCTGCAGCATTACTTTAAGTCCTCATTATAAGTCACATATATATCATTTATAGTTGCCATGAAATCTTTATTAACTTGTTGAAATATTGCCTTAGAAAAAAAGTTCCATTGCTACATAAAATACTAATTGGGCAATGAACCCAAAACTGATGTGCCAAATGTATGCATCAAGTTTATTATATTTTGGAACAGCCCAGGGTTTAATTTTGATTATTTGTTGCCATTAAGTCAAGATTAATTTTTAATTTATAAAAGAATTGAGTCTTTAGATTTGCTTTGCTACCTATGAAAGCAATATGGCAGTTTACCACCTACTGTACAGATTACCAGTTGCAGCTAAAAAGGTGTCATGCTTTGATCAATTTTCCCTTATTCATTCTAGCAGCACAGAATTATTTTATTTTATTTTATTTCCCCCCCCCCCAATGCGAGGAAGAAGGAACCAAAGGCCATGAGCCCGCAGTAACAGTTCTCTCCAAGAGAAAAACAAAATACAATAGAGAGCCAAATTCAAGATCCGATCATTTTGAGATGCCTGGACACACTACGTTTGAAAGACTGGAGATCATAGGCAGCAGGAAATACAGACAGAGGGAGACAGTTCCAGAGCTGACCTGTTGCATAAATGAAAGACTGGGAGTAACGGTTAACTCTTGCATTAGAGAGTTGGACAGAAAAGGGATGAGAGTTTGCTGGCTTTTTAATGTTTGTTTGTTTTTTCTTTTTTTTTTAATGAAGTCCAGAATAAGAAGAACTGACCTGTAAAATTTTCATTGCCTTGGTATCTATAGAGCTGTTTGGCCATTATCTCCTCAAATTACAGTAAGTGTTACTGTATATGGAAAATTTGTGATGTTTCTGAATTCAGCCATAAGTTATAATGAGGACTGATTGTTTGGGAAATGTGATGGATTTTTTCTGTATATATTTTTTAACCCCTTAACAACTGCCCTCATTGATCTATGCTTTAAATTCAGTAGCATTAATGTTTTGAGTTGTTAAGGGGTCATCATGTAATATGTGCTCACCCATATATTTCAGTGCTTGAAGGGACGTACAAGGTGAGAGTCTCTTGCTTTTGTTGTGTTTAAGATTAAGCTGTTGATTCTGGGGAAGCACTTTTTAATCTATACTTGCTGCCTTTACATGATTTTATTCAGCTTGAGAGAGAGTATTTAAAATGAAGGGGTTAGATGCATTCATAATAGTACTGGTAGTAATTCATGCAACCCCAGGCCCATCTGAATGTGGACCCAGTGGACTGCAGGCTGAAGTTTCCATTTTCCTGCAATCCATCAACCTTCTTTCAGGGAGGGATTTGAGGGACATTTGTATAACCAGTCTGTGCAGTTACCCAGCCATATCAGTGCCACCCCATGAAGGCATCCCTCACTAACAGTATAGCAGTAATAAAACCCATCAATAAACAGTGCCTCTCCTCTGCTGAATAAAATTGTTTCTTAGCTGCAAGAGTTATATAATTGAAAAGGACTTCACCTGAATTTAAGCACTTTAGGCTGCCTTCCACAGTTGATTTGCTTACATACATACATACATACATATATTACATACATACATATATTACATACATACATACATATACATACATACATACATACATATACATACATACATACATACATACATACATACTTCAGTTCATTTATGCATGTGTTAGGTGCATAATTTTGCATGGTAGTGAGACCTGGGCAGTAAAGAAGGAGGATATCTGCAGGCTCTAACATACAGAAGTGACAGTAATTAGGTGGATGTGTAGTGCATCCTTTAATGTGAGGCCTTGGGGGGTAGGTTTATGATGGAAGAGTTAAGAGGAAGGATGGGGCTGCAGTGTATTGGTGGTGTGATGAGGAGAGGTAAATTGAGATGGTTTGGGCATGTGGAGAGGATAGGGGATGACAATTTTGTGCAGAAAGTGAGAAGTGTTAACGTTGGGGGTAGGGTTGCGAGAGGCAGACCAAAAGACCGGGGACGAGGTCATAGAGTGTGACCTCAGGAATAAGGGACTCAATAGGGAAGCTGCCACTGATCAGGCAGCATGGATAGCCACCTTTAGGCGACCAAGGCCGATACATGCAAGTGTGTTGGAGCCTTTATAAACGAAACGAAATGATACATGCATACATACATGCATATATACTTTACATGCATATATACTTTACATGCATACATACATACATATATACATACATATATACTGTATACCCCTGTACTGTCTTATGCCAAATAGGATTATTTAGAATGGGTGCTCAATCAGTCATGTTGGATCCGTTGGAAGAATATGTTCAGGTCCCTCCAAGTGAAAAATGCTGCATCATATATTGGTTTGGAGTCACCAGCACTTGAATATTAATCTGTACTGTTGTTGTTGGTGTGGCCTCAGGCTCATTTGAACATGAACTCAGTGGACTGCAGGCTGGAGTTTACCCCTTCCTGCAGTTCATCATCCCTCTTTAAGGGGTCTGGAAGGGAACTGAGGGACATTCATACAAGTGGGCATCAGAACTGCTGGATTTTACTCATGCTGCCATAAGAAGTGCCTCGTTATTGCCTGTAAAATGGAATTACTTGTACCAGTATAATTATAGGTAAAGTTGACAGCAGCAGTGCAGTCTGCCAAGGCTGTTTTAATAAGAAATTCCCACCAAGTTTGAATATGAACCTTCCACCAAGTTTGAATATGAACCTCCCACCAAGTCTGTTTATATAGGAAGTTCCCACCAAGTCTGTCTGAATACAAAGTTCCCACCAAGTCTGTTTATATAGGAAGTTCCCACCAAGTCTGTCTGAATACAAAGTTCCCACCAAGTCTGTCTGAATACAAAGTTCCTGCCAAGTCTGTTTGAGCAGGAAGCTCCCACCAAGTCTGTTTGAATAGGAAGTTGGTCCATTTGGCTAAAAAGGTTGAGCACCCATGTTTTGGCAGCATTGTTAGGTTGCTTCCAGTTTTTCTTCAGTAATATAGTACGATACATAAATTTTTTGATAATCTGATTTACACAGTCATATTTGCCCAGTTTTTGACAACAGAAAGGAATAGGCATTTACCTCTTCAGCCTGAGGATGTCATTTCTGTTTTACTATTTTCACCATCCAATCATCATCCAATCCATTTGGAGTGTAGGGGGCCGAGGTGAGGCCATTTGTGTATCATCCAGTCCTTTATTGTCCCTTCAGGAGTGCAGGAGGCTGAGACTAGGCCATTCATCCATCATATCATGAAGAATGTAGGAGTCTGAAGCTAGACTATTGAATCAGGACATCAGTTTTTGCCACCACCCATCTATCATTCAGCTCCTGAGTGCCTCACCAGGAGTGAAGGGAGACCCTAAGCTAGGCCATCCATCCATCATTCAACTCTTTACTTCCCCAACATGAGTTTAAGGGCCCTGAGCTAGGCGATCCATGCGTCATTCAACCTGCTACCGTCCCATCATGTGTCCCCAGGGGTTAGGCAGTCCATCCATCATTTAACCCTGTACTACCTCACCTGGTTAGTGCAGGGTCCCTAGATGGGGCTGCTTAGTCAGGACATCAGTATTGTTTTATTTTTGCTACCACCCATCTATTATCCAACCCTTTACAGAAGAGAAGGTGCCCAATGCTAGGCTGTGAAATGTGGACTGTAGCAGGGGAAGTATAGGCTATGGAGATGAGTGTTGTAGGTAGGGTAGTAAGATGCAGGTTCAGAGGTGAGGAAGGAAACAACGGGTGGTGTGGGTGGAGAGGAGTGTTTGGTGTGGAGTGGGGTGGTGACTGTAGCTCTCTGATCTTAACTTAACCCAGGTTTTAGTCCTTTCTTGGCTTAGTTTGGCTGGTTCATCGGCAGAATCAGATAATGTTGTGGTTCTGGCTTCTTTTTGTAACACATTTTGGTAATTAGCAGCATATTCTAGTGTTAATAAAATGTTTTAACTAAGTATTCAAGATGGATTAATGGCAGTTTTAGGCCAAGTTAGCTAAGCTGGTAAGGTTCAAGTCATGAGGTATGAAGAACTGCCCATCCCAAGTTGTTTTCAGAGCACAGGGGCATAAGACTAAGTTGCAATGGTCCAGAACATTTTAGGGTAGGAGACTGAGTGGAGAGGTGTATGGGAGTGGGAGGTGTGAGCTGGGGGAAGGACTGAGAAATGACAGGGGACAGGGCAACATGGAGGCAATTTCTTCGTGACCACCCCTTTTGGTATTAAGGTGTCAGGCTATAGGTAGATAGATAGAGACTGACGTATGCCCCTGGTAGCATTGTATGTGATATAATAATCTCCAGTCATCTATACGATTTGAACCATATGTAAGCCACAGTTCATTCTGGCCCATGAGCTCTAGTAGACCAACAGGCATCTTCCCCATGTCATTCTACCAACAGTTTCAACATCATACCATCCTCATACACTCTTATCTCCCAAGTCTCGTGAGTCATTACCAGTTATATCATAGGACTGTAGGTTATATTCTGAGTGGCTTTGTGAATGTCTTAACACTTCTTCTCTAGCAGTTTGTCCAGGATATTATACCACAGTATCATCTTATATGTTATTGAAGCAAAGTACATTGATATTAAGATGACATAAATAGCATACAGGAGAATGTTAAGGTATATTAGGGATGATAAATACCTAAGGAACAGGTGTTATAAAGTCTCCTCTGTCACCTAGAACATTGTGTTGCATCTTTCCATTCCTCATACCTGTGATATTGGGTTAGGATTAGAGTATGAGCCTTATAATTATATTGATGTTAGGTGCTTACTTCACCCCAGAAAAAGTCTTACTCTTGGTACCACAGGATGATTTGATTCAGCTTAAGGGAGACTTCTGATAATGAGAGGATTAGTGAGGGCTGTAGCTTATCTGTAGTCACTGTTTTCACCAAAGACCCCTAAGCCCTTTCAGTCAGGTTGATGGCCAGGTGTAGTCAGAGTGGAGGGTAAATTTGACTAGTAACCAAGAAGACAGTTGTACCCCATAACTCACTGTCATGCAACCACAACTCTAAGATTGTAGGAGTGGCATAATTCCTAAACTAAGTCTGTGGGTAGCAGGAATAAAAAAATGACACAACATAGGCTGAAGGGGTAACTTTACACTGTTTCAACATTTGTACTATCAGTTTCTCTTTTCTTTTCAGATGGCTGCAGACTTCATCCTCTCCCTCAGTCCTTCCCAATCCTTCCTTTCCCATCCTTCATCCTTACCTTCTTCCTTCCCTTCATCTCTCCTTCCTCTTTCCAACTGGGGGCCAACCTAACATACCAGCAGTGGCTGCCCAGGAGTCACCAACCTTCCCTCTACCCTCTTCCTTTCTCTCCTTGTGTGTGTGTGTGTGTGTGTGTGTGTGTGTGTGTGTGTGGTTGTGGCTTGTATTCTCATTGGCTTAAGGCCTCACTACCACCTCTTCCCTTATGGTTTATTTTGCATATTACACTGTTGTCAATATGTATAAATAATCTGGCAAGGGTGAGGTGGTAGGGAGTGTCCTTAACCAGTGGGAATATGAGCCATGATGTGCAGGGGTGGTGGGGGAAGGGGAAGGGCTGGGAGGAGGGGAGGGAAGGGTGGGCAGGGGTTTAGATAGGGCCAGATTACCCAATCCCGAACGGGATTATACGGGGTTGGCCTTGCCGGCGGGGCAATCTGTTTCCCCATCTCGGCCCCAACCCATTGCTTCTCTCTCCTCCTCCCAGCTTTACCGCCTTTCCCTTCCCCCGCCTGGCCAGCTCCAGTGGGTTTACCCCCCCCCCCCCCGGCCCAACACTTCCACCAGGGTGTCTGACCCAGTCACTCACCCCAGCCAAGATAGTGGTGGTGGTGGTGGGAGTGTGAATGTTCTAGATGTATGTGTGTGTGGCAACTGAGCCACACACACATACATCCATACATACACTCACACTCCCACCACCACCACCACCACTATTTATGCTGTGGTGGAGCCCAGTGAGTGGAGGGTGTGGTGGCTGGCAGTAGCAGCAGCTACTGCCAGCCACCACACCCTCCACTCACTGGGCTCCATCCTGCTGGCTGGGGTGAGTGACTGGGTCAGACACCCTGGTGGAGGTGCAGCTGGAGCTGGCCAGGTTACCCCACCCCTGCACATCAGTGTGAATGAGTTCCTTCAACTAATACGTTTTCTCTTATATTTCAGGGGTAACTACTATATTTCTTTTTCAGGGGTAACTATTTTATTTCAGATTCTACACACACAGGACTTCAAACCAGGTAATTGTTTGTTTATATTTATTATGCTTGTATGTCCCTTCACTCACAAGGGTGAGCACACACACACACACACACACCGCCGGAGAGAGAGGTCGTCCCAGGCATCGCTCCTAACCTTGAGTAGTTCCAGGAATTTTGTCTGTCCTGTCTCCTAGGGTCTTTTAAATTTAAAATAATGAAAGTTGGTAGACTACCAAAAATGTAAAGATTTGTTGGCAATAGTATACATGAATGTTTGTGGCTTATTCGGTAACAGCTGTTTAGGTACTTTACCGGTACGTAAAAGATGGCCGAAAATGTAAACAATGAGGGAATGGAATTTCAAGGATTTGATGCTAATACTAATGTCATGGACCTGGTGAAAACATTAATTATGAGGATTAGTGAACTCGAAAAAAAAGTAGAGAATCTAGTGATAAAGGATGTGTCAGGAAATACGGAAACCACCATACAGAGTCTAATCCAGTCCAACGAAACAGCCAATGAAGAGATTAAGAATTTGAAGCGGGAAAATGTTGAACTGAGGAGGAAACTTGAAGAGAGTACTAATAAAACGGAGAAGGTGAGTAATGTACTAGAAGAACACAAGGCAAAGTGGGCACACGTAGAAGAAGAACAGAAAGAAGTGATCAGCTTAAGAGAGATCATCCAGGAAGAAAGGGAAATGAACAAGAAAGAAATGGAAGAAAATGTAGTGAAAATACTGAAGAAAAAAGAGAAAATAGTGAGAGAAACTGTAGAAAGGAACAGATGTGTGGTAGTATTTGGAAACAGGGAAGAGGAAGAAAAGGTTAGGTTCGCAAGACTCGAGAAAGACACGAACATGGTGAGAGGAATATTAGGCAAGATTGACCCCGAAGGAGACAAGTGGGTAAAAGAAATTGAGGAAGTAAGGAGGATAGGGCCTTATAAGAAAGGGGAAACAAGACCAATGAGAGTCAAGTTTACATCAGAAAGTGTAATAAATGAGATACTTAAAGTGACCTGGAAATTAAGCAAAGAGGCGGGGATGGAAAATATTATAATAAGAAAAGATCTGAATGAAGAAGAAAGAGAAGTTTTAAAATCATTAAAGGAAGAAGTAAAGGAAAAAAATGATGAGGACAGAGGAAGAACGTAATACTTTTTTTTGGAGAGTATTGGATATGAAAGTAAGGAAATGGTATTTAAGGAAATAGAAGTGAAGGAAACTAGGGGGGATGGTTGTGAAAGATCAGAAGTTGAGGAAGTGGTACAGACAGAGAGTAGGAGAGAAGAGGGTATTAATAATGTCAAAAATAATTTGAAGGTGATATATACTAATGTTGATGGTTTCATATCGACAAGGATCGAAATTAATGATTTCTTGAGAGAACATGAACCTGATGTCATGTGCTTTGTAGAGACCAAATTAAGAGAAGATATTGATGTTCATTTGGGAGATGGTAAATACAAACTGTGGAGAAAAGACAGAAAAGAAAAAAAGGGAGGAGGAGTGATGATAGCAGTGAAGAACAACATAAATGTAGATACTGTGGAAATGGGAGAAGGCAGGGCTGAAGTGATATATATGAAATTAGAAACTGGAGAGAATGTTAAGAGAGATATGGCGGTAGTGTATGTTCCCCCAAAGACGAGAGCATGGAAGGATGACGAATACCATGAGATGTTGTCAGATATGGCTAGCTATTTGCAAAAAATAATTGAGAAAAGCAATAATATAATTTTGGTGGGTGACTTTAATTGTAAAGAGGTGAACTGGGAGGAATGGTACTCGGGAGGCGGCGAGGATTCGTGGGGTACTATGTTATTAAATATAATAATGAAAAATGTGATGACGCAGTGGGTCAAAGAAGAGACACGGTTTCGAGGTGAGGACACACCAGCAAGGTTAGATTTACTGTTCACCAAAGAACCCGATGTAATAGAATCATTGGAATATCTCTGTCCTTTGGGAAAAAGTGATCACGTGGTCATTGAGTTCCAGATGTTAATAGGAAACGTTGAGCCAAGAGACGAGCTTCATAGACAGGGAAGATACAACTTTGGCAAAGCAAATTTTACAGGATTGAGAAACTTTTTGAAAATGCGGATTGGAGAAAATTCAGAGAAACAAGAGAGATACAGAGGAAGTGGGATATCTTTCTAGACCTCTATAATTTGGGAGTGGAAAAATTTGTACCAAGAGTAAGAGGGAAAGAAAACAGGAAAAAGGAGTGGTTTAATAGAAGGTGTATGATAGCCAAAAAAGAGAGAGATAAGGCGTGGAACAATTGGAGAAAGAGAGGTAACGACAGAACAAAGGAAGAATATAAAAGAACAAGAAACGAATACACAAGAATACGTAGGGAAGAAGAAAGGAATTTTGAAAAAGGTATAATTGACAAATGCAAGGATGAACCCAAACTGTTTTATAGATTTGTTAATGGCAAACTGAAACAAAAGGAAGGAATCACCAAGCTGAAAGTAGATGGAGAGGTCTTTAAGGATGCGGCAATGCAAGCAGAAATAATGAACAAACGTTTCCAGTCAGTTTTCACTAAAGAAAAGGAGCTTGTGGAAGGGGAGGGAGTGATTAGAAATGTTCCGGTGATGAAAGATATAAAAGTGGAGGTGCAGGAAGTGTATAAATTACTGGAAACTCAAGATGTAAGGAAAGCCCCAGGACCTGATGGAATTTCTAATTGGGTACTGAAGGAATGCAGAGAACAACTGGCGGATAAAATTCACAGCTTAATTGTATGCTCACTGGAAGAGGGGAAAGTGCCAAAAGAATGGAAGAGGGCAAATGTGGTACCAATTTACAAGGGAGGAAACAGGGGAAGAACCCCTGAATTATAGACCAGTGTCTCTAACCAGCATGGTCGCAAAATTGTGTGAGAGAATCCTGAAAGACAGATGGATAAAATATCTGGAAGAGATGAATATTTTGGCTGAATGTCAGTTTGGATTCAGAAGTGGAAGGTCATGTGTTTCAAACTTGTTGAGCTTTTACTCAAGAGCGATTGATGTGGTACAGGAGAGAGATGGTTGGGTGGATTGTGTGTACTTAGACTTAGAGAAGGCCTTTGACAAGGTACCTCATAAGAGACTAATGTGGAAACTAGAATATATAGGAGGACTAAAGGGGAAACTTCTGGAATGGATGAGAGACTTTTTGAGAGACAGACAAATGAGGACAGTAATAAAGGAAAAGATGTCTGGATGGAGGGAAGTAACAAGTGGAGTCCCTCAAGGTTCAGTGTTGGCGCCAGTAATGTTCCTGATTTACGTAAATGATATGGTAGATGGAGTGAACAGTTATGCGAGTCAGTTTGCTGATGATGTAAAGATCTTGAGGAAGATAGAGGTTGAGGAGGATTGTAAAATACTGCAGGAGGATTTGGATAGGATACACAATTGGAGCCGGACGTGGGAAATGAAATTTAATGTAAAGAAATGTAAAATATTGGAAATGGGTAAAAGTACCAGGAGACCATCACTGAATTATTTTTTGGGTAATGAATTAATCACAAAAAGGAGAGAAGAGAAAGATTTGGGAGTGCTGGTCCAAGATAGTTTGTCACCAGAAAAGCACATTAACAAGATAGTTGGAGAGACTTATAAGCTCTTGACTAACATAAGAGTAGCATTTCATTATATGGATGAGGAAATGATGAAAAAATTGATAGTGGCCATGATCCGCCCCAGGTTAGAATATGCAGCGGTAGTGTGGTCCCCACACAAAAAGAAAGATATAAACAAGATTGAGAGAATACAAAGAACAGCAAACCAAGATGGTCCCCAGTCTGCCAGACCTGTCATACAGAGAGAGGCTGGAAAAACTGGATTTGCCTTCGTTAGAGGAAAGGAGAAAGAGGGGAGACATGATTGCGGTGTTCAGGACCATGGTGGGAGTAGATAAAATTGACAAAGAAGATCTGTTTGTATGGGATAAGAGAGCAACAAGAGGACATGGAATGAAATTGAAAAAGTCAAGCTGCTTGAAGGATATCAAGAAATATAGCTTTCCTTACAGAAGTATAGACTTATGGAATAGCCTGGACAAAGAGATCGTCCAGTCTAAAAACTTAAACGAGTTTAAAGTTAAATTCGACTTATTGAGAAACAGCGACGGAAACCCACGAGCATAGTACATTCCGTGTATATCACAATTAGGTATATTCTTAAATATTTAGAACGACTCAGACAAAGAGGTGGTGCATGAGAAAAACATTCATGTGTGTAAAGGTAGACTTGATAAATGTGGATATGGAGACAGGACAACACGAGCATCGCTCAATTCCTGTATACTACAAATAGGTAAATACAAATAGGTAAAAATAGGTAAATACATTGTACATGTATATATAAACTTGCTTATAATAAATGTATACTGTTGTACTTAGGACTTTTACTTCCCTAGTAGTTACACCTGTGATGATGGTATGGGAAAGAAAGAAGGAAGAAACATATGACAGAACATAAAGAGGAAGAGAAAGAGACAGAGGAACACATGATAGAAAATACAGAGGAAGAAAGAGAGAGGAGAGAGAAGCATATAACAGAATATATAAAGAGGAGAAAGAAACATGTGATGGAATTATACTGTACAGAGGAAAAGAAAGTGAAGGGATAGAAACATACGACAGAATATACAGAAGAGAAACATCTGACAATATATACAGAGGAAGAGAGAGAGGAGATAGAAGCATACAACAGAATATACAGAGAAAGAGAGAGAGGAGAGACAGAAACATACAACAGAATACACTGTACAGGAGAAAGACACATGACAGAATGTACAAAGGAAGATAGGGAGATGAGATAGAAACATGTGACAGAATACAGTGGAACAGAGAGTGATGATACAGAAACATATGACAATATAACAATATACAAAGGAAAAAGAAACATATGAATCAATACACACAGGAATGTCGAAATATGTATACAGAGGAAGAGAGAAACATATTTATACAGAGGGAGAGAGAAATAAAAAGACAAAGTGAATGAAACAAGACCTGAAAGGATCAAAGATTAAGACACCATATAGTGGAATCATAAGACAGATGACGAGGCCACTTCCTGGTAGAACAACCTCTGGCAAGTACATACTTAGAATAATACCATATTATCCAATGGCAGGACTTTAACATATCAGCTTTACATTTCACACTGTTAGAACACAGAATGACACAGAAACTAAAGATACATGATGCAAATTCTTTAATGGAACTTTTCTAATATGAGTACAAAAACATAAACCACAAAGGAAACAGCACTCAATGGTCGTACCCTCTAAGAACTTTGAGAATGAAGAAATTCCAACTGAGACTTAAAAATGGTAAGGTCGAAAGGCTGACTCCAATCCACATTTGAATATACTCAAAACCCTACATTCTATCCATTCTAACTAGGCTTAAAACTGGCATCTCTCCATCTTTAATGCCAAGCTGTTACTTGAGATTAAAATTAGCATATCAAACTACTCACAACGTTTCATGGGAGGGATGTAGAACTACAGCACTGTCTTATTCTGACAATGAGGTCAGACACCTCTCCCAAGTTGATGTGAAGCTAGTATTATGATACACAGATGAAGTATCATATAATAATCACTAATGAACTGTTTCAGTCATTCTGTAAAGACTCTAATGGTAAAAATATGAGCTCAATGTGTACAATATAAAGCTCTTATATTCTAAGATACACCTAACACACAAATTCAATCCCTTCACTACTGACATTAAAGTTTATTCCTGCTGCCTCCAATGATTTGATTTAACTTTTCTCTCCTACTGTATTAGTTAATAAAGAGTATTTGTAGCCTCTCAAGTCTCTCTCCCTTACTGAATTACATTGTCTGAAGGTAGAATACTTAATGATGGCTATATGTAACCCTGCACTTCAGTCACTCCAAGCAACTTTACTCAGTTCTTCTACTTGTTTCATGAATGCTGTGCGACCCTTCAAGTTCAAAAACTCTCCCATGCTAAATAACACTGTCTGAAAGTAGTGTGAATAAAATGGTAAGTTTGCCACTGGAGGCAAGGAGTTAAAACTGCAGTACAAGCTAATACTGTACTATCTTCGGGTCTTTGTGCTGACACCTTATATCTGATATTTTATTCATGCTACTTCCATGCATTTCTTATCCAGCTTGAGAGAGAGTACATGAACCCAAGGCCCTATCAACTCTATTACTTGAGTACTCTTCCTAACCTATTTAAAACTCCCTACGAAGTACTTGCTCTAGTCTGACATATCGCTCCCTTCAAGATGGCCAGGCATTTGAGTAGTAACCATAGAGACTCATTCCTACCTCCAACTCAATGCTCAATGGATTTCAGACAACAAACTTAGTATGAAGAGCTGTGGGAAAGGCCCAATTTCCTCAGATTAAAATAAACTGGCTATAGTAACTGAGGAGACTTGCTCCCACTCCAGAACTGAGGCTCACTGGACTTACACAACCAGGATTTGCCGTGTGGCCCATTCCACAGGTCATTACAGTACTCTGCTAGGTCAACCTTTTTATGTTCTCCGATTATAACTGGGGTTTCTGGAGTATTGAATGGTCTTTGAACGTGTGTGTGTGGCCCATTTCATTGAGCATGCTGTTGATAAAGTTTCTGTATACTACTCACCTCAACATAAGTGGGAATTGGGATTTAGATGATGGTTGCACGAGAAATGGACTTCTTGGGTGGTTAGGTTGCTAGTTCTACAGAGAACTGATGGCTAGAATGGTGTGTGAATGTGTGTGGTCCATTTCACTGAACATGCCACTGATAGGTCTTATTTTTTATATTTACTTTTAATTACCCCGTCTCTCAAACTTACCTCAGCCTTTATATGTGGGAATTAGGGTCAGAATGATGCTGACGATGGATGCCTTCAAGCAATGCCACTTATATAAACAGGAGTGGAGCTGCCTGGTTAGAAAAATGTCTCTCAACTTTCTCACTGTCCCCAAGAGGTGACTGGTGACTGCAAGATGAGGGCACCTTCAGCCTGCAGTCTACCATGTTCATATTCAGTTGAATCTGGGACTTCAACTAATACCACCAGGGTCAGGATGATAGTATTTGCAGTTCTTTGCACATTTTCTTCATTTCATAAAAATTCCATGCACACACTTTATTGAACTCTCAGTCACCATGCACACAGAACAGTAGAAAGTTACATAAAGGCTAACACCTCATGAGATGTTTAGATTTGAACCCTTAACCCCTTCACCCTTGGAGCCAGAAGCCCAAACCACACACAAGCTTTGAGGTAAACCAGACTGAGCTTTAAGTATAGAGATAACTAAAAACTGATTATTTTATGTACTTTAAATACTGGAGGTTTTACGCTGGGTTGCAGTGGCAATTTTGGGGTGCCAGAACTCCAGAAAAAATTATGGCCTATATCATATTTACTCAACCATTATCAGATTATGCTCTGGCCCCGAAACTGATTAGAAAGTGAGAGTCACAAGGTACAATGACTGCCTCAAGGAAAATCAATTAATAATTATTGAAGGGCTTTGGTGGAAATTCTCTTGTGACCTCAAGGAATGAATTACCAAGTTTACGGCTAACTGATTTATTTAACCCTTTCAGTACGACAGTGCCCTCGCACTGCTTGGGTTAATCCACAGCCGATGGATAGTGAATTCACTTTTTTCTTTTTTTAATGCAAGGCAAATGGTACCAAAGGCTAGAAGCCCAGAAAATTATTCCCTCCAAGAACCTATTTAACTTAAGCAGCTCAACAGAACCTCAGTTTAAGCTATTCTAATGTAACCCTCAAGGGGTACAAGGGGTTAAGGGTTAAAATCTTACAAGGGATTCACAAACACTTATGATCTACTTCTTCTCGTAACTGAGAAACATAGGATATATTCTGCTCTCTCCTCTTCTTATCCGGCCTGAAAAAAAGAAATCACAGCTACGGCAAGAAATTGATCATAAATCTGCTGTGAATCAACATACTAAGCAATAATATAGAACTTATTTATATAATTCAGTCAGTCAGTCCTCTTATAGGTCAGGGATGCTTTCCAAATTGTCAAAATTTTCCCATACGAGACAGGGATGTACAAAAATACAGTATTGCAACTTTTTAAAAAATACAAGAGACGCTCTCCAAAATATTAGAACTTTATAAGTCAGGGATGCATTCTAAATTATTAACACTTTTCTTCTATCAGACGTAAGTCTTTAATCAGACGAGGTGATCCATAATATGACTGCCTTTTCAATACATCTGAGACTGCACACTGGGGGAAACTGGGAAATCAGCTTTTTATAAATGACCACCCTCCCCTTAATGTTTGGACTGTGCAGAAATAAGCAGACTAGCCTTGGGCCCCTATGTTCCAAAAGAGGCACTAAAGGACTGCATGATTTTTTTTTTTTTAATATCATTCAGAATCTTCTCCCACTCGTCAGTCATAAAACATAGCATGTCTCACCACTGTTTTACTTCTATTATTATTATTATTACTATTATTATTGTTATTATTATTATTATTATTTGTAACTGTAGTGATAATAATTTCCCCACACACATCCCAGACCTATAAAGAGGACTTACAGCCAAATAATTAAAACCGAGTGTGCCAGGTTAGGGACAAGGACCTTTTCATATGATAATTTCCCAGATCTGTCCTTCTCATATCACTGCTGACTACTGTACATACTCTGGGATGCACGCTGATCACATTTAAAATTTACAAGTGTACAAGTGATGGAGTGGACAGTTATATGAGAGAGGGGTGTGTGAGCTGGGAGAAGGGCAGTGAAATGGCATTGGACAGGACAACATGGAGGCGATTTGTTTGTGGCCACCTCTTACAGGATTGGGGCATCTGGCAATAGTTAGATGGATAGACAAGTGATCAAAATTGGGGATCAGATACCCTGACACACACACTGTTTTAACTATAAGGCTGTGACTGACTAAACATTACATATAATTGTACTAAACATCTCATGAGGTGTACATGTAAAGAACCACATCCAGGTACATTCTTCCCTCCCCCCCCCAACCCCTCACTGGGTATTTGGTTCCCATTAAATTATGACATTTTTATTGTGAAGAAATATATGGTATAGAGTTAAAATAATTGTTATATACAGGATGACCCATATAAAGCACTCCACCAGCAAAGCATGTGCCAATATCTTGTGTTAAGGGGATAGCTCAGCCTGCTGGTGTGGGTGTGGCTCTGGGAGTAAGAAATTAATGATGCAAAGTAGACAGTGTAGATGCTGATAACACTTAGCCATGCCAACACAAGAGAAACTGGCCACCAGAGTGGATTGTGCAGTGTTAAATATGAGCCAGCCTGTATATGGCAGGTCGCAGTGTTAAATATGAGCCAGCCTGTATATGGCAGGTAAAATCTCACCAATTCTTTTACATCCTCTGTCTGTCTGTATCAACTGTGGATTACCTCCTGGCAATTTTATTCTGAGACAAAATTCTTAGCAGTTCAACAGCCATGGTATAATTTAGTTCCATTACTATGTTTTGGTTGTGTCCTCATGATTTTATTCAACAGAGAAGCTGTATGGAGTCAAAGTGTTAACAGTACTATTAATTCTTCTATGGCTGTGGTTTAACTTGGGTAGTTCTTTCTATTTAACACCCAATGACTTTTAATTACAGGGACAAATTTAATCTTAATATTCAATATGATTTAACTCAGGTATTTTTTGCACTGCTTAACTCCTGACCTTATTGGTTTAGTTTAATCTTTTGTTGTATCTGGCTGACCTTTGATTTGTCAAGTTAACTCCTGAGGACTTTTATTGAAGGAAAAATGTTATGTTGCTCTTTAAGGAGGAATGTTATGAAGCTGTACATTTTCCTACACCCATCTTATCTCCTGATATTACTGAAGGAGAAAAGGTAAATGTGAACCTTGAGGGCAGAACCAATACCCAGTGAAGGATTAAGGGAAGAATAATGCTCTGGATGTGGCTTTCCCCAGGTTAATCATTTTATACCCCCCCATACAGTGCAATTCCCAAAATCCAAAATAGTTAGGATAAAGAGGTGCCTGGAATTCCCTATCTTTGCCATCAGTTATAAGTCTGGACACCCACCTGCTTGTACTCCTTTGAAAAATAATTGTACCCAGTCTTTAATTTAGTCCATAATCACGGTTTTGATGGACAGGTGGGAAAATTCAACAACAAACACTTTTTTTTCCCTTCTCTCTCTCTCTCTCTCTCTCTCTCTCTCTCTCTCTCACTCAATCACTCTCTCTTTCTCTCTCTCTCATCCATGGGAATAAACCCACAGAGCAAAAAATTACTGAATCACGTACTGTACACGGTTCATGCCAGTCCAGTCTGAGCCGCCTTACATGACTGTACAGCGACCCTGGAAACTAGACCAAGACATTTTCTGGCGGTAAATATGATGTCATGAAACTTTTTGGCACAATGACTCTTCCTTGAACCTTTTGGAAAACTGGTATTTTTTGGATATTTGAATTTTGGATTTTGGGAATTGCACTGTACTGCTCTCTCTCTCTCTCTCTCTCTCTCTCTCTCTCTCTCACAAACAAATTATTTCATCATCATAACCCTAATTCCCACACAGAAGACTGGGTAAGATAGGACCCAAGGCCAAAAAAAGTGAGAACTATCGTAACAATACACAAGGAATAATCATCATCATCATCATCATCATCATGCAAATTTCCACCTAAGGGATGCAGGAAGTAGGCACCAAACACAAGACATGATTACACACAAAACTGGGCAAACTTTCAACAACATTACACATATGATTTTGAAGGTCTTGGCTACACACGCACACGTCAGCCATTCTACACTTGTTGACTCGTTAGTGTGTTTAACCTGACAAAGATCCCTAACCCCTTTCAGCTCAGTTCATGGCCTAATCAACTGTATTGCATTTATTATAACCTGGCAATGATCCCTAACCTCTTCAAGCTGGCATAACTATAGTGTGTTTACTTTAACCTGACAAATATCCCTAACTCCTTTCAGATTAGCTGATTCCTAAGTGTAGTCTCACCCCTGACTATGACTACTGTTTAAATGTAGCTGAGTTCCCCGCCTGAGAGTGCTGTGCAAGGCTAACATATTAAACCCACCCCAGTGAATAGACTTTAGTTATGTACAAGAGATGTGTATGTGTAGCAGTCTGATCCTGGACTCTGACTGCTGTGTAAACGTGGCTGAGTTCCCCGCCTGAGAGTGTTGTGCAAGGCCAGGTACCAGGATACTGCCCCCACACCACTCCCATGGTAGTGCCTCCCAGGGACGATGGTTGCCACCCACCTACTACCTAACCAACCACCAACAGCAGCACCAGTGAAATGGGACACGCATTCCAGCACCATCAATCCTAACTCTTGCAAAACATAACTTCAAACCTAACTTAACACCATATATAAACTAACTTAACACCATATATAAACTAACTTAACATGTAACTAACTTCTATCTATCTACTGCCAGACATCTTAATCCTGTAAGGGGTGGCTACAAACAAATCACCTCCATGTTGCTTGGACCCCTGCCATTTCACTGCCCAGCTCCCAGCTCACACCCCCCTCTCTCATATACCTCTCCACTCCATCCCTCCATCAACATAACAACATATATAAACTAACTTAAGAACACATATTAAGAACATACCTCACAATGCAAAACAATAACTGCAGCCTAACTTATATATAAACCACCAACAATATGCTCAGTGACAAAGCCATACAATTATTCAAAGCCTCACAAACCCTACCTCCATCCTACAAACATCGCCTACCTGCAAACACCAATACCCTACGTGTGGTGACGCTGTGGAAAAAACACACTAAATATCTCACTACTGGGGTGTGTTTAGCAGTGTTTTTCCTGAGCTGAATAGAAGAGTTTTGCATCAGTAATAATATAGATAAACATGAATTAATACAGCCTTCAGTAACCCTCCTCACTACTACAATATTACCCTTTGCTCAATAAAATAGTGTGGCTGAAGCAGGAATCTATCTATATCTATCTATCTATTTATCTATCTATCAATCTATCTACCTACCTACCTATCTATCTATCTATCTATCTACTGTATCTTTCTATCTATCTACCTATCTATCTATTTACTGTATTTTTCTATCTATCTATCTATCTAATGTATCCAGTACCAGGGTTATACTGTATCCAGCTTGTGGACTTCCTAACACCTCTTCCTCAGTAACTTATTCTGCACCTTACACCTTAACATCCTCTTGCATGTTACTGATCAATACTATGTTAATAAAAGCATATACATAACATGCATGAGAATATTATGATGTATGAGTAATAGGGAAAGTAAATCACCAAAGAAAAGGTGTTAAGAAGCCTCCTGTACCACCTACAACTGCACCCACATCAACTACTGTACAATCACATAGAAAAGTCCATTTACAGATGCTTCAGTATGATGTAGTGGATGAAGATGCATATACAGATCCCTAACACCATCCCCTTACTGATTTATTTTTGGATATGGCTGGCTAATATTGTATGGTCTTTATACAGACTATGGTGATGTGAGAATGATTTAAGCAACACAAATGAGGATGGCAAGGTGTAAAAGGCAAAATAAATCACTATGGGAAAGGTGTTAGGGTGCTTCCTCAACTGACGAGACTATGGGCCAATGAATCCAGCCATAACACACACACAAGAATTTTCCCTTGCTGGACTTATAGATGCTTGAATGTGACACAATGGACAAAGGTACATATTATCACCCACACATCAATGATAAGATGCACCTAACTCCACTACATCACAGTAAACATCTATGAATCCAGCCATGACACACAAGCAGGGCAGACCAATTCAGAGACAAAACAGAGGAATTCCAAGTGATATTATGGACAAAGGTTCACAATATCACCCACATATGAATGATAATATGCATCTAACTCTACTATGTCACATTAAACATCTATGAATCCAGCCACAACACACAGGCAAAAGAACTCCATGAAACAGAGACAAGAGAATTATATACCTACTGCTCTCAGATACACTTTATACACCTAACTCCACTACATCACACTAAACATTTATGAATCCAGCCACGACACACAGGCAAAAGAACTCCATGAAACAGAGACAAGAAAGTTACTTACTACTGCTCTCAGATACACTTGAAATGTGAGGTAAAGGACAAAGGTTCATATTATAACCCACACATCAATGATAATATGCACCTAACTCCACTATATCACACTAAATATCTCTGAATCCAGCCATGACACACAGACAAAAGAGCTCCGTGAAACAAGAGACAAGAGAGTTACTGCCTGATGCTCTCATAGATGCTTGAATGTGAGGTAAAGGACAAAGGTACATCTTATCACCCACAAATGAATGATATTATGCACCTCACTCTGCTATGCCACATTATATAACTTTGAATCCAGCCCTGACATTAAAACTGGAGAGGTGAATGCACTTTAGTATGGACTGCACATGACAGGAAATATTATAATAAAGTATATTTCTCGCCCAGCACTTATCAAGCCTTCCACATCTACACCCACACTACCCAAAGCAATATTCCTCACTGCTATGACTTAACTGGCTGTCTAATATAGGCCAACTCTTTGCTTATTATTTACACACACATATATTCATCACCACCATACACTAACAGCATAAATCTGCTACCTCACTCTTGTGGACATTAATACTGATACACATCATTATGACTTACCAAACCCTGTAATGTGTTCTTTCCAGCATAACAAATATCATCATCATCATCATCACCTACCCTACACTATCAGCATAAATCATCTAGTGTATGCTCAGCAAAAAAGTACTGTATCATGCATAAAGGATCAATCAGGATTCTCAGCAAGAAATACTATAGTAATCAATTATTAAAATAACATTCAAGACATCCTATAAACATCAGAATGTGCATGTGTTTGTCAAGAATACTAGTAGTTGTTGAGTAACCGTGTGTGTGGCCAAGCAGACCCATCAACTGCAGGCAAGCAACTGCCCCTGCAGGACCATCCCATGCAGTGAACCAATGTTTCCCTACAGTGGCCAGTGAGGCCCAAGGGGAAGGGTGTGGAGGTTTGGTTCCTGGATGGACACTGCATTTACATCCCTTCACCCAGTTAACAGGGGCACCACAGCAGGCTCCACATCACCCCATTATTTGGTTATATGGTTACCACCCAGCATTATAAATGGTTTCCTGGGGTACAGGAAACCATTAGGCTTGTCACTCAGTGTAAAGCCACCTGAAGTAGAAGGAAAAGTAACAAGATGGATGGGAGAAACAGGAGAAAAAAAAAATTATAAATGAGAAGGAAGAATCAGGCAGCACTACATCAAGTGAGTGGATGATGGTTGCCACCACCTACCACCACAGAGAGAAGTGATTATATATGTTTATGAACTGTTTCAACCCTAACCCTTCACTGCACATCCTGACTACTTAGTAATAAACAACAGCATACTACGTGTAAACTGCTCCTATGTTCATACACAGCTTTCAATGTAGTGACAGCAGTTTTACAGGAGAGCAAATTATATACAGTGAGTGTCCTGTATTCCGAATCGCAGGGGACCGAGGGTGTTTCAGACTACTGTACTGGTTTTGTCAGAATATTGGGAGGGCCCTTTGAAAACATTAGAAATATATACATGATTATTAAATAAACACTTAAAATGATATGGGTTATTGTTTTACTTACTGGAAATGCATAGCAGTGTTGGTGAATAGTTGCAGGCAGGAACATCCAAGTCCAAAGGCAAGTTCAAGCCAGATAAAGCCTTAAATAATGCCCAGAGAAATTGGAAAAAGCCCAAAAAATTTCAAAACATTTCTCCTTGACAAATTCAGAGCATTGTGATTTTTGGATTATTGGTGGCCAGATTAGAGGACTTTCACTGTATATGGAATTACCCTGATGAAATTCTGTAGCCGGGGAGTAAATTATGCCGGTAATTCAAGAGCAGGAGACATTACAGCCAGGGAACAGCAAACACCAGAACAGGAGGAAGAAACTGAAGTACGTGGAAAAAATAAAACAAAAAAACTAAAACAAACGTAAGACAGGATAAAATCGTCTCATATTCTCCAACATTTTACTGATTTTTTTTGGCTCAGTATCCTGTCACAATCAGGGAATTTCTAAACACCTCCTCTTTGGCAACTTATTCTGCCTCTTGCACCTTAATGAGACTAAATATCAGGTATGAATCAGGTAATTTCCAAACACCTCCTCTTCAGCAACTTATTCTGCCACTTCCACCCAAATTTCCTCTTAGATGTTACTGATACAATGTTGATGTTAAAAGTCTATCTATCCATCTATAGCCAGATGCCTTAATCCTGTAAGGGGTGGCCACAAACAAAGCAACTCCATGTCATCCTGTCCACTGCCATTTCACTGCCCTCCCCCCAGCTCACACCCCCCTCTCTCATATACCTCACCACTCCATCCCTCCATCTCATCCTCGGTCTCCCTCTGGGGATATAGAGGGGTGCCTTCATGTGGTGGCACTGATATGACAGGGTGGCTCCACTGACTGGTTTTGTTAACATCTCTCAACTACTTCCCTATCCACGGTAAGGAGTATGGTGCACTGCAGGAGGACAACTTCAGCCTGCAGTCTACTGGGTTTACATTTTGGATGAACTTGGGGCTACTACTACTAAACAAATGGAACAATGAATAGATGTATACCCAGGCCAGTACACATACAGTATACTCTTATTTAATCTATTTAAGTTATACATCAGAAATTCTTGTTACTTGGATATCTGTTTATCTATCTATCTATCTATCTGTATGTGTCTATCTATCTATCTATCTATCTATGCCTATCCGCCTGTATCAATCCATATACAGTATTCTTAGTAACTGTTATATGTCTAAAATTCTTGTTACCGGGTACTTTGGCATCAATCTATCTATCTATCTATTTATCTATCTCTATCTATCTATGTCTGTCAATCCACCTGTATCTATCCATGTACAGTACTCTTATTAACACTTATGTCTGATATTCTTATTACTTTGGCATCTATCTGTCTATCTATCTATCTATCTGTACATCTACCTGTGAACCTACCTATATTTCCATGTCTATCTATCTACATATCTATCTACCTGCTTATCTATTTTGTGTCAGTCTTTCTATGTCTGCATCTATCCATCTATCTATCTATCTACCTGTCTATTTTATGTCAGTCTTTATGTTTGAATCTATCCATCCATCTATCTATCTATCTACCTGCCTGTCTATTTTATGTCTGTCAGTCCTTCTACATCTGCATCTATCCATCCATCTATCTATCTATCTATCCAACTCACACCACCTTCATTCATATACCTCTCCACCCCATCCCTCCATTTCCCCCTCTCATTCTCCCTCTCCACCTCACTCACACTCTCCTAGTCAGTCTCTCATTCTCCATCCTCTCCTCAGTCACTCACCTTAACAACACTTTCATCATTATCATCATCATCATCATCATGACTTCTTTTTCCCACCTAAGATTCCAGAGAGAGAGAGAGAGAGAGAGAGAGAGGATAAACTAACCAAAAGCCTAAATAAATGGGCCACACACTCATTTACTCCCCAATCAAGCCCCTGGAATCCTGATTTCAAATAGTATAAATATCCACACCTATGCCCTTCACACCATCTCTACCCCTGCTATAAAGTGTGGTGTGGTGTGGTGTGGTGTGGTGTGGTGTGGTGTGGTGTGGTGTGGTGTGGTGATGGCTGCCTCCATGTGGTAGCACTGATATAACAACTGTCTATACAAATGTCCCTTAATTCCCTCCCTGTCCACAAAAGGGAGGATGGTGGCTACAGGAGGTGGCCAGTTTCAGTCTGCAGTCCACCAAGTTTACATCCAAATTAAGCCTATACAAACAACAACAATAACAACAGGGAGTGCATACCTCCTTGGTGTACCCTAAGCCTGCAGTCCACTGGGTTTACATCTGGATAAAACTAGGGCCACAACCACATCATCATCATCATCATCCAGACCTCCTTTCCCACCCTAGGGCAGGGTGAGGAGTAGCAATGTCCAGACAGCCTAAATTTGCTCAGTCCAACAGGCCATGCTTCCACTCATTCATCATTCAAGCCCCCGGAATCCTGGCTCTATTGGATATGCCAAAAACATTCACCACGTTTTGTAGCTTCACATAAACGTATCCAACAGAGTCAACAACAACAATTACAATATAGTGTACGGTACATCACGGCACCATCCAATACAAGGAAGTAAATTGTTCATATCTTTGAGGATACACTGTAAATATATATCAAGGGGCAACGCCTTAGCCCTTCGGGGATACCTGGCGTAAAACCAAATTATTTTTTTATTTTTTATACACTGTAAATATATAAGAGGGTGGCAAAGGGTTAGCGCAGGTAAATATATTGTTGCTAAAGTTCAGTATGGCCTAATGACCACAACAAAGCAACATGCATGGCTTGTGATACTACCATGTGCAGTGCAGTGCCTCTAAGTGCAGTGCCAACAGTCTAACCCCATCTATACTTCATTCACTTTAACCTGGTACACATTTTCCTCTTATTCACTTTATTTATTTTATTTTTTCATCCCTTCATTCACTTTAACTTTGGAGAGATCTGTGTCCTTTTGCAGCTTATTTCCTGTAGGTAATTGGGATAATAAGGCAATCCGACAGCCCTGCATACTTCCCACAGCACTTATTCATGACTAGCAGTGTATGCTAGTGCTAACCTCATCTCATGGCTCAGCATTCAAGATGGACTGATAGCAATTTTATGCCTAGTTAAAGTGAACAGAGTATAGCAGTGTGTCTAAAGTATCTACATATATCTACACTACTCACGTTACCTGTTCTCCTGGTGCTGGACAGGGAAGCCTTCATGTGACTGCGCCAATACAAGTGTGCAACAGCTACACAACTGTCCCTGAACTACCTCTCTATTCCCCACAAGGAGGCTGGTGGACTGCAGGAGAGGGGAAAATTAAGCCTGCAGTCCACTGGGTTCAGGTTCAGATAAGACTGGCACCACAAAAACAACTCAACCTGTTCTCACCCTTTGCCTGTGTGTATAGTCTCTAGTTTCACAATTCATCAAAAATATCAGATAAAACCAAAATAAATTTATGATTCCCCAAATGAAATCCTTATATGGAGGTTGGCCATGGCAGAGTAGATTTTTCTTTCTATGGACTGGCAGCTTTAGAGACAGCCCCAAAACAGTTAATTACTTCACAACAGTAGAAACAAATTGGTGGTGGGAAAAAATCTGTGATGTATAGCAAACTCTGTAACAATGTGAGAGTGTCAGCTTGGACTTTGATTCTACATATCTGTGTCTGTATGTTTCCTAAGAGTGATGACTAGGACTATAATTCCTTCACTCTAAACTGACAAAAATCTCTACTTCCTTTCAGCTCAATTGATGGCCTGTGTTATAAGACTGGGGGGTAAAGCTGACTAGGAACCAGGGAGA